>NC_089734.1:7500-307500 GCF_035083965.1 Branchiostoma lanceolatum
GTATTAATATTGATGTGGTTATTAACTAGCTTATAGAAAAAGGTGAGACGGGCGTTCCTCCTCCTTTCAGAGAGAAGGGTCCACTGCAGGTCATTGAGCATTTGTGTCACGCTGCTAGTCTGCCGGTAGTCATTCAGAGTCACTCGGGCGGCCCTGCGCTGGACGGCCTCCACCGCCTGTATCCCTTTGGTGGTGTACGGGTCCCAGACGGTGGCACTATATTCCAAGTGGGGCCGCACCAGCGCTTTGTAACAAGTGGCCTTGAACGGATGTGATTCGGTCATGTATCAATCCGTAAATCAACTCAACTCAATCTTAAATCGTCAATTTTCCCCTAACCCTATCCCTAACCCTAACCCCCAAACCCCAAACCCCAAACCCCAAACACCCAAGACCCAACTCCCAACCCCTAACCCCTAACCCCTAACCCTAACCCCCTAACCCCCTAACCCCCTAACCCCCTGACCCCTCGACCCCATGACCCTAGCCGGCTCTTAGCTATTGCCGGCTCTCAGCGAGCTCTTAGCTATAGCCGGCTCTTAGCCGGCTCTTAGCCGGCTCTTAGCTATAGCCGGCTCTTAGCCACACATCGACGTGACCCACATCGACGTGGATAAAATCATAGTAGGGTACCCTACAAAATCACGACAAACGAATATGTTGAAGTCGAGGGTACGATCTGCAAAATAACTGAAAACCCCCCCAAAAGTTATGCTTTTTAACAATTTGACGGCCACTTTGATATGGGGTCATGCGGGGTCATACGGAACTGCAGCCGACTCAACTCGGCAGGCAGCTGTAAAGGTCACGCGCATTTATACGCCGAATTGGAAAACTTCACAATCTCATTCCTACGATCTAAAAGCCCACTTATTAAACTGCCATACAGTGAAGTTCGTGCCTCCCTGGCATTCACATCAACGTTTTTACACACGGTTCAAGGTTTGGGGCGCACTATTTTCTTTCCGCTACGTAACAGACTCCGGGGGTCGTGGAGAAATACTGTCTGCTGAATAGTAAACTATTCTCTACCTCTCCAACCAGATAATAAACTCTATCATCTCTTTGATAAACTCTATTTTGGAACTACAGGAGCAGGTTTTGCTTCAGACTTTGAAAAGGAATAACTCAAGAAGGGCTTGGTGGATGGTCATTATTTTTGGTATGTACATAGCTTCAGTGATGATTTACATGATTCGATACTTATCATGCAAATCTGTATCAAATTTGCATAATCAATGAGGAAAGTTTATACATCCGTCGCTTTTCACGATAGAACTCTCAAACATGTGACATGTGTAACTGAGGAAAAGAGAACTATAAATAGATATCAACTATGCAAATAAAGATCTCGTTCGCATAATTAATGAGACAATACTATAACTCAAGATGGGGTAGACGAATCATCATGATGTTGGGTATGTATATAGCTTAAGTGATGCTTTGTATGATTAGACGATGATAACGTAAATCAGATTCTAATTTGCATAATGAATGAGACAATTTCAAACCCCCGCTGCGCTCCATGATATGACTATTCAAATAGGTGACGTTTGTAACTGATGAAGAGAGGTATGTTGATAGATAGAAAATATGCAATTGAAGACCTATTTTGCATAATAGACCGATCCCAAAGCCACGCCCCCTGTTCGATTTCGAACACCTCCGTCAAAAACAGGGTTTGACGGACCAAACATGGCCGCCGCGGCTAAGTTGAAAATAATGCCACTGACTTCGGTTTAGCTTTTGTGACACTGAAACCCTTTCAACGCGGGCCAAATAAGAATGCTATGTCTTCTTTGCTGAAGCCTGTATCCACCAGGTAGAGTTGTCTAAGGAGGGGGTATATGTAGTTGAGGTGAGAGCGTAATGTTTTCGGTCAATGTTAAAGCGGTATGCGCCGCATAGTTTTCCCTTGTCGGTGGGCATCAGCGCCCAGTTTCTGACAAGCAGTCGATGCACGTGTAAAACAGGGTTCATATATCTGTGACAGGGTTCCCACTGTATTGACTGCATGTATAACAGCTGCATGGTATTTAGTAACTAAGAATTAAAATGCATCCTTTCACTTCCCTGTTCATTTTCAAGTTAGCCAGTTTCACACACCAGTAACTGAAGAGACGAAACTCTGCGCTAGCGGACTTTGTAGTAGTCAGCATGTGGTACAAGATTCCTCTCCTTGAGTGCCCGATCTATTTTCTTTTTAAATTCGTTTTTGTTCTGAGCATGCATTCAACCAATACAGTGGAAAACCTGTCCCAGATGTACGTACCCTTCTTTACACGTGCCATTTCTGCACCGCCAACACTGTTTTTGACGGAGGTGCTCTGAATAGAACAGGGGGTTCTATGGGTCTTCTATTCGTTCGATATGGTGTTCGACAGGATCGGTCTATTGATGTGAAACTACTATAATTCCATACTGGTTTTAAAAAAATGACTGCAATTTCATACTTGTGGCATTTGGACGTTATGTGAATGTGAACATCGTTGAATAAAATCATGCTAATAAGGACCTCATTTGCATAACTGATGATTAACGTTAGCATATATAACCTTCTTTGTTAAGCTCATGCTTTGGACAACTTCTCATCAACTCCTATGATTTATAATCAATGAGAAACACTCATAATACATCAATCATAACGGTTAAAACCATTCGGCGAAGATATGAGGTCGTGGAACTCTATTTCTTTTTTGATATCATCATGAACAACAAATTAGCGGAAAATGACGTCACAAGCCCAGCGGAAGACACGCTGATGGGCGTGGCCTTCACTTCCGGGGCCCTCCGTCTTCCGGGAATCCCCTGTCCCATGATGCACCACCGCTGATTCATAAACATCCAAGATGGCGGAGCGAGCTGATTTCTGACCAGATTTCCCGTCTGCTGGCAGTAATAACGGTGAGTTCTGGTGCTGACGCGGTTATGACGCCTCCGACTGCTGCTGGTCCGGCAGACAGATGCACGGTCGGGCCGGGGATATCGCCCGGGCGGGGTACGCGGCTGGAGGGGCCCGAGAGCCGCCCGATCCCCGCCGCTGCGCCCAACCACCTGCATACAAATGACGGGAAGTCGTGCTGGTGTGTCCGCGCAGCCGGCCCGGGAACCGGTCCGGGGGGACGGACGGGACACAGCCTCGGGCCGGGGCGCGCCTGCTGCCGAGGGGACAGGTCCGGGGCCCCGCAGCCAGCCCCGATACTCCGCCCGGGGAGCTCTGCCATCGGGAAATAATCCTCTATAGATCAGAGATAACGTCAAAATACGTCATGCTTTACAGATCAACATGTCAGAATCAAACAGTTTTTATATTCTATTTCATGTCCAAAATCCGCTGTTGAAAAATTGTATGTAACATGATTTTTATGACAAATACATATTTTATGACTGCTGACTTGCCATAATGTATGTAAAGCTGAATTCGAAGATATGAGTGAGATACTGTGGATAGATATTGTAGTGTGATGAACACTAGTCACAATGGCTCAGGATACGCAGATATCTGGTTAATGTAGCAAATATCAAGTCATACATGTATGGATAGCACATATGGATTACAATACCGTGTATTGCGTAGCACCCGAGGTACCAGCCTGGCCCATGGGTACGGCTGTGGGCATACGAACTGTGGGAGGGCGGGGACTGAGGGTGATACGATATACACCGTGTTGTATTTCATTTATGTCATACCCACCCAAGAAATGCGCCAGAAATAGAGAAAAGTTGATATCCTCGAAAAAACTTGTAACAGCAATCCCAACATCCGAATCCAAATTGTCGACAGTACAGCAGCGCAACCGGACAAGGGTACATATGACATGTGTGTGTGTAAGGGCATATATGACGTGTGTGAGTGTGTAAGGGCACATATGACGTGTGTGAGTGTGTAAGGGCACATATGACATGTGTTTATAACTTATAAGGGCACATATGACAATGTGTGAGTGTGTAAGGGCACATATGACAATGTGTGAGTGTGTAAGGGCACATATGACATGTGAGAGTGTGTAAGGACACATATGACGTGTGTGAGTGTGTAAGGGCATATATGAACAAATAGATGTGATTTCTTGCTGATTTAAAGATTTACACCAAATTTTCTTATCCAACAGTTCATAGAGCTTAAATGAAGCAACTTCAGGAAAAGTAGACTTGAAGAGGAACTACAGCTGAAAACCCAGCCTGAGAACCAGGAACTAAAACCCACGCTGAGGACCAGAAACTGCAGCTGGCAACCCACGCTGAGACCTGCAGGTAAAACCCATGCTGAGGACTAGAGGAACTGCAGCTGGCAACCCATGCTGAGACCTGCAGGTAAAACCCACGCTGAGGACCAGGAACTGAAAATTTGAAGATTGAAGAAGATATTTTGCTGAAGCCAGTTCTCCTCAGCCAGTATTGAGGCCTGGGAAGTCAGCATGTTTGCGGACCGGTAACCATGCGGAGCATTCTTGCTATGTCGGGACACTCCAGGATTGCGCAGAATTCCCCCCGCCTTGACATGTGGTCCGTTTCAACATGGCCGCCCGTACGCAACTCGAACTCATTCAGCAGCAGCGCGACCGCGGCCAGCGATTCAGCATGACCTCTGACCTGATCCTGCCGCCGCGGGGCGTGTTGCGTAACCGCCTGGTGCGCCGGGTCCCGCGGCTGAATCTGCACGACCGTGCGAACTCCGACACTAACCTGGCGCACCCAGACTTCCTCAACCGGTCGAGTCTGTCCGTAAATCGGTACCAGTACACCTTCGGCACGGACAGCAGCCTGGTGGTCACCTGGGACATCAAGGAGGAGGTGGGGGCCAACGACTGGATCGGGCTCTTTCCCCTCAGTAAGTATAGAACAGTAGTACCAGTATAGAACAGTAGTACCAGTATAGAACAGTAGTACCAGTATAGAACAGTAGTACCAGTATAGAACAGTAGTACCAGTATAGAACAGTAGTACCAGTATAGAACAGTAGTACCAGTATAGAACAGTAGTACCAGTATAGAACAGTAGTACCAGTATAGAACAGTAGTACCAGTATAGAACAGTAGTACCAGTATAGAACAGTAGTACCAGTATATAACAGTAGTGCCAGTATAGAACAGTAGTACCAGTATAGAACAGTAGTACCAGTATAGAACAGAAGTACCAGTATAGAACAGTAGTGCCAGTATAGAACAGTAGTGCCAGTATAGAACAGTAGTACCAGTATAGAACAGTAGTACCAGTATAGAACAGTAGTACCAGTATAGAACAGTAGGACCAGTATAGAACAGTAGGACCAGTATAGAATAGTAGGACCAGTATAGAACAGTAGTACCAGTAGTGCCAGTATAGAACAGTAGTACCAGTAGTACCAGTATCCAACAGTAGTACCAGCCTGTAAGTTACAGTCAAATCTGTGTCTGAATTTGTACTTTTGCAGGTGAGAACTCCCCCAGTGGATTCTGGGATTACAAGAACCGGGGTGTGAACGGGACGCACAAGGGGCAGATCATCTGGGTCCTGGACCCCGAGCCTCACTTCAACGAGTGTGAGTAAACACAAACAAACAACCTTAGATAGTGGACCCCGAGCCTCACTTCAACGAGTGTGAGTAAACACAAACAAACAACCTTAGATAGTGGACCCCGAGCCTCACTTCAACGAGTGTGAGTAAACATAAACAAACAAATAAGAACTGCAGAAGCATCTACTCTGTCAATGACTTGTCCATTGAGTGTCGAGTATTCATCACTTGAGAGTTCATTGATGTATCGATAGAAGTCATCCAGAATCCAAGTTAGGTTTAGTCTAAATCTTTTGTGTTGGCAGTTGCTGTTCAGTTTGATTCAGAGTACTGTCCATGCCTTTCCCAGATTGTCTGGTTGTTCTATGTTTCAGCTTTGACCAGGATCTGTTTTAAGTACTACCATGGAGCCACCGGAGCGCTGAGGGCCATCACGCCCTCCATTAGCGTCAAGAACCCACAAGCACGGGTAGGTTTATAACCCAAGCATAAACCACACTCCCCATGCAGGCACGGGTAGGTTTATATCCCACACTCCCAGGCATGGGTAGGTTTATACCCACACTCCCCTGGCATGGCTAGGTGCATAACCCAGGCATAACCCACACTCACCAGGTAAGGGTAGGTTACTTCCCAAGTACACTACCAAAAAGTTGTTTTCTTATTTTTCTTGTTGCTTCTTATACACAGGAGACCCATACACTACCAAATTATTTTTGGTAGTGTATGGGTGCATGCCCAACCCATGCATCCTGCCTGCCCCATCAGAGTGCAGAACTGTAAGACTTGGAAAGTTGGATAGATTCAGCTAAGCCCCATCTGCTGTCCCAGCCTGTAACAGGCCAAAGGTCACGATTACATTCATGCGCAAAGGGTCCAAAATAATGCCATAGAAATAGCCTTGTATATGCTTGTTAAAAGTAGCTGTAGGAGGCCTCTTTGTTGGAAATGTTGGCGTTTTTGAGCTGGAATTGACAGGTAAGGGTTGTGGCTTTTTTATTTAGTTAGAAAAATAGGGTTTTAGCCATGTCTGGAGTGTCCGGTACACTTTGAAATAGGTGTAGTTTGGATGTTTTCAGTTCCTGTGTAGGGAGGTCAAAGGTCATCTTGCCATGTTTTGATAGAATTTAACCACTTTGCGCCGGTGGAAAATCGGCGAAACTCATTAGATTGACACTTGAGAGGTCAGACTACGCTGCCAATGTGAGTTTTCCATGATCTAAACTTCAGGTGTCCCTGCCTGTAACATGTCCCTGCCTGTAACATGTCCCAGCCTGTAACATGTCCCTGCCTGTAACATGTCCCCGCCTGTAACATGTTCCTGCCTGTAACATGTCCCTGCCTGTAACATGTCCCCGCCTGTAACATGTCCCTGCCTGTAACATGTCCCTGTCTGTAACATGTTCCTGCCTGTAACATGTCCCTGCCTGTAACATGTCCCCGCCTGTAACATGTCCCAGCCTGTAAAATGTCCCCGCCTGTAACATGTCCCTGCCTGTAACATGTCCCTGCCTGTCACAAGGCGTTTTCTGTCATCCTGCAGGGTTCTGTCGGTGAGGATGGGGAGGACCACTGCAGGCTGGTCAGGTTTACCATATCAGGTAACTAGAGACCGTTGTGTGCTATAGAGCTCACACTATAGTAAAGCTCACACTGTAGCGCACACTATACACTATAGCACACACTAATCAGGTAACTAGAGACTATAGTGTGCTATAGAGCTCACACCATAGCATGCACTAAAGCACACAGTAAACTATAGCATATGCTAATATAACACACACTATACACTATAGCATATGCTAATATAGCACACACTATACACTACAGCATATGCTACTATAGCACACACTATACACTATAGCACACACTGTATCAGGTAACTGTACTATAGTTACTGTAATAAAATAGCATACACTATATCAGGTACTGTAAATCACTTTAAATTTTTAATATGGCCGCAGGAAAATATAGCAGTGGGGGGAAAATGGAGTAGGTCACGGCACTTGATTTTAACGGTGCAAACAAACATTACGGTCTCAAATATTAGTGATCAAATATTAGCGATGATGAAATTTTAGCTGTTGACTAGTGACCGTTAAATCGGCTAGAATTAAGTTACAGTTAACAAATCAAGAATTACAGTTACTAATTAGAGCCTACAGTGTGTGCTATAGAAGACATGCATGTGAGGTACCTGAAGAAGGGAGATTATGAGTGTTGTTATGGTATAACTAACGTGGCTTATTTTGTTCAAACATTCATACAATTAACTGAAGAATGGAGATTGTGTGTAGTGAACTAGCTATGTTTACTTCAGACGTCCATGCGAGGTACCTGAAGAAGGGCATGTTCTTTAACCCTGACCCGTACGTGAAGATGTCGATCCAGCCGGGAAAGCGCGCCAGTTTCCCCCAGCTGACGCACCATGGACAGAGCACACGCACAAGCGTGTCGGAGAACACCATCAGCCCGTCCTGGCACAGCGAGGTAACACACTACCCTACATTTGACCTTCAGTAGCAAACCTCTTGTTGTATGACCTTGACTATCCATCTTTTGTTGATGTGTTTGACCTCTATCATATCTGCGATGTTGTATCTAACTCAGGGATGATGTCAGATGAGAGAAGGGAAGTGATTCGGATGCGATTCTAGCTTTCATGCTCTTCCCTTGCTATGATGCCCCCCCCCCCCTTCTTGTGTTCTACATTTAGTGATCTCCCTTTGTTTTGACTGATATTTGGGATATTCCCCTTGTTTCTGAACTCTTCCCTTTTATTTGCCTGGACTGTTGTTTTTGATTGTTGCTGTTTTCTTTCTCAAGCATCTCATCTTTGATACACTCCCCACGGATGTGTTGTGTTTGACCTTCAATATTCTTCCCTTGTTCAGCAGTTCACCTTTGATGTCCCCCCCCCCACAACTTATTGTCATGTTTGACCTTCAGCATTCTTCTCTTGTCCAGCACAGTTCACTCTTAGCTGCCCCACACACACACCACTTAATATGTTGTGGTTGACCTTCAATGTGGTTCCCTTCTTCAGAAGTTCACCTTTATGCCCTCCCCCCCACTTAAATGTCATGTTTGACCTTCAGCGCTCATCTCTTGTCCAGCACAGTTCACTCTTAGCTTTGATGACCCCCCACCACTTATATGTTGTGTTTCACCTTCAATGTTCTTCCCTTGTTCAGCAGTTCACCTTTATGCCCCCCCCCCACCCCCACTTATATGTCATGTTTGACCTTCAACGTTCTTCTAATGTCCAGCACAGTTCACCCTGAACTTTGATGCCCTCCCCACAGATGTTTGACCTTCAGTGTTCTTTCCTTGTTCAGCAGTTCACCTTTGATGCCCTCCCCACAGATGTGTTGTGTTTGACTATCAGTGTTCTTTTTTTGTTCAGCAGTTCACCTTTGATGCACTCCCCACGGATGTGTTGGAGTTGGAGCTGAAAGACAAGTTCGCCAAGAGCCGCCCGACGATAAACCGTTTCCTGGGCAAGCTGACGATTCCCGTGCAGAGACTCATCGAGAGAAACGCCATCGGGTCAGTCAGCTGATCAGTTAGCCTTCACAGGGCAGCAATATTGATATCTCAGCTGTTCTTTGTCAAACCTTTTTGTGAGAATGAAGCAGCATTATAAATGTGTCAGGATAAACACTGAAAGTGTTGAACACCTGCAGTGTGCAAAGTAAAACAACAGTAGCAAAGTCCATCTTCCCCTTGTTCCCATCAGCTCTAATGTCTTTAACCTTTGCCCTTTGCAGGGACGAAGTTTTGGCATACAATCTGCAGAGGCGTTCACCATCCGACCATGTGACCGGACAGATCATATTTCGTGTTGTCTTCCACCACAGGAGTGAGGAAGGGGAAGGTAGGGACTGTCTCAGATCGTCCGTTTGTTCTCTTACTGTTATCATTAGTAGGGACCATCTCAAAACATCTGTTTCTTGTCTTACTGTTATCATTAGTACATGTAGGTACCATCTCAGAACTCTGGTTTGTGTCAGATAATATCTTTACTGTTGTATTTTTGTTGGATGACAATGGTTTCTCAGTTGTTCTCCTGCTTGCTTGTTATCTATGTACGAAATACATGCCTGACATCTGACACTGTAATGTTTGTTTACAAACATGCCGACCACGGCCATCACCCATGGAGTAATGTTTGTTTGTTTGTTTGTTTGTTTGTTTGTTTACAGAAGAGATGCCGACCACGCCCATCACCCCATTGGAGTGCTCCCCCTCCCGACGACATCTCCGCCACTTCCACATCCCCAGCGTCTCCAACGGCCAATCAGCAGACAGCGAGGACGGCGTGGTTGCCCCCGACAACAGGACGACCTACAGCAGCAGCCCAGAGGAGGAGGCACCCGTCGGCGGGACGGACGAGGCACTTATTGAGGTTGTCATGGAAACCAGAGACTTTTCCCAGCAGCATGACGGTGATGTCATGTATGGGGTCGAAGACTTCATGAATGGGACGGATTTCCTGTCCGACGTGACAAATCAGGACGAGAACAGGACGATAATCGCTCACGGACGGACGGAGAGCTCGGACGCCCTGCCCAGCCTGACTGCACCAATGGCAGAGCAGGAGGGGGTTTCCCTCTTCCCGGTGCACATGTCTGCACATGAACTCTGCCCCCCGGTGACCCCCAGCACAGCTCGAGGCCTGCGGGAGGTCAGTTTAGGGGACATTCTGGACCAGCTGACCCCGGATGACCCTTCGGCCCTCCCCCGAGGCAGCGCCAGCATCAGCAGTCTGCTGGACCGCGCCTCGACCAGAAACGACCCCGAGTTTCTCCTGGACATGGACCAGCTCGCATACATCGATGACAACGACGTGTTTCACGATGCCGTCGAGAGCCCCAGTCAGCCATTGGTGCAGAGCCCCAGTCAGCCATTGGTGGAGAGCCCCAGTCAGCCATTGGTGGAGAGCCCCAGTCAGCCATTGGTGGAGAGCCCCAGTCAGCCATTGGTGGAGAGCCCCAGTCAGCCATTGGTGGAGAGCCCCAGTCAGCCATTGGTGGAGAGCTTTGGTGATGAGAGCCCAAGTCAGCTATTGGTGGAGAGCCTTGGTGATGAGAGCCCCAGTCAGCCATGTGTTACGGACTCCTCGGCTGTCTGTGGTGTTACGGAACCGCCTCTGCAGCCTCCTGAAACCAGAGACATTTCCACAAACACCTCCCCGACCCTGGACTCGCCCACGGCAGCAGTTTTACTGGAGACTCTGGATGCACAAGTCCCTTGTCAACGAGACTTTCTCCATCAAATAGACCCACAGCTCCCTGATGTAGACCCAAATCTCTCAAACACAGAAGCTCCGTCCCCTGAAATGGACCCACAGCTGTCAGATTTAGACCTACAGCACCCCATTGTAGACCCAGGAATGACTGATGTAGACCCACACTTCCCAACTGTAGACCCACATGTCTCGGGTGTCGTCCCTTGTGCTGAGGACAGGGAGACAGCAGATGGTGCTGATGGTGACGTTACTGTTGATGCCGATACTACTGCAGACGCTGATGTTGCTTATGTTACAGCTGATGCAGATGCTACTGCTAAGACTGAAGTTCCTGCTGATGCAACTGCAGATTATGATTTTACTGCAGATGCTGATGTATTTGCTGGTGCTGATGTACCTTCAGATGCTGATCCTGCTGAATCTGCTAATGCAGATGTCCCTGCTGTTACTACTGTACCTGACGGTGCTGTCCCTGCTGATGCTGATGGTGCTGTCCCTGCTGATGCTGATGGTGCTGTCCCTGCTGATTGTGCTGTCCCTGCTGATGCTGATTGTGCTGTCCCTGCTGATTGTGCTGTCCCTGCTGATGCTGATGGTGCTGTCCCTGCTGATTGTGCTGTCCCTGCTGATGCTGATGGTGCTGTCCCTGCTGATTGTGTTGTCCCTGCTGATGCTGATGGTGCTGCCCCTGCTGATTGTGCTGTCCATGCTGATGCTGATGGTGCTGTCCCTGCTGCTGAGTCCGTCCCCGCCCCCAGCCTGCAGCCCAGCCTGAGTCTGCCCGATGATCCGGACCTCAGCCCGTGTGTGGAGAGGCGGGGCTCGCATGCTCGGGTGGACACCATGGAACTCATCGCAGAGATCGACAACTACGTCACCACGGTAACGCAGACGGCGCAGCGGAGGCGCCAGCTGAGCTCGGTGCGCAGCGACAGCGTGAGCAGCGGGACGGCGCGGCGGAACACGTCCACGGACAGCGACTCGACCTCCAGCACAGACACGTCATCGCGGCACAGCGCGGACTCCGCCTCGATGATCAGTCTGCAGGAGCGCCGCCGCTCGCTCATCCGACAGAACGCCGCGAGGGCCTCCGTGGAACGCGCTGAGTCACAGGACGTGTTCCACCCGGAGGGGTCGGGTCAGGACAGCGACGTGCTCAGGCAGGCTGTGCTGAGTGACGGCTTCCACCAGGACAGCATGGTGGACAGCACACAGGATAGTGCAGGGTTCCGCCAGGACAGCATGGTGGACAGCATCGGCACATTCGGCAGCTCGCTGGATCACGTGGATAGCGAGGATGGGGGAGAGCTGACCTCTGACCTCCGACCCACCCCTGACGGCGAGGCAAACTTGATTGTTGTGGAGGACACGAGCAGAGGTCAGGGGTCGCAGGACAGCGAGGACAGCGACTCTGGGGTCAACCTGCTGGCGGACGGGTCGTTAGGTATGGATAAAAATGAATGCAATTTGGATAAGATATCAAACGCACTAACCAAAATCCTGGATCAAAAGACTGATCTTCCCCTGACAAAAGCCATTCACACAAAATTAACCCCCTGCCCTCAGTCTCCAGTCCTAGCAGTAGCACACAGATGACTTCTTACTCAATCTAAAGGTGGACCAGAACTGATTACCGTGACAGGAAATGGCATCAATGCAGCACAGTCCACAGCAATTGGAGATGACTTCCTAAAGATTGAGCATGACCACTTAGTCAAGATAATTGCCGTGACAGGAAAGGACATCAATGTGGCACTGCTCCAAATTTTGTTCAAGGCTTTGCTAGGTTAACATTTTGGGGAGGGAAGCTTAGACAGCCATAATTGGTGTAAAATCACTGTGCCAGTCAGCATCAATGCGGCCTTAAAGCAGCATGAAAACTTATATAAGTATCACTGGCAGTGAGCAGGAGTTTCACTAGGGTATGGCACAAAATAGTTAGTGATAATGCAACATTTTCTGCGATGTGTTTTAAAATTTGTAGATGTACACAAGCCTGATAATTCAGCCCTAGGACCGCAACTGTTGTTTTAGAGAAATAAACCATTCTACTCCTGCTACTACAGGTCCCGACGATGTCATCGTGGGGACGGACCCCACCGCCATGGGAGCGAAAACGTTCCGGCCGAGAATCCACTCGTCTGTGCGCTCCGAGAGTTACCTGATCGCAACCCGGCCGGACACGCCCATCCAACAGCGCCGCGGCAGGGTCACGGCCGCCGAGAACGTCAGCAGCCAATCAACACCCAGCACCAGCCGGCAGGCCTCGCTGCACGAGGAGGACGGAGCGGACTCGGCTGGACGTGGTGAGACCGACACGGCGGGACGCAACAGTGCTAACAACGCTGGGCGCAGCGAGACCAACACCGGGTGCGAAGAGACTGACATTGCAGGAAGCAACGAGACAGACATTACCGGGCACGAAGAGACAGACACAACCGGGCGCGAAGAGACAGACACGCCGGGGCGTGCCGTGCTGATAGAGCGCAGCGGGACACCAGGAGCCGCGGGGGAGAGGCTCAGCACGGGCTCCGACACAGGACAGCTCTCTCCAGCTGCTGATGGGCAAGGTGAGATAACAGGGCTGGGTTCTAGGCTAGGACATCTCTCTCCAGCTGCTGATGGGCAAGGTGAGATAACAGGGCTGGGTTCTAGGCTAGGACAGCTCTCTCCAGCTGCTGATGGGCAAGGTGAGATAACAGGGCTGGGTTCTAGGCTAGGACATCTCTCTCCAGCTGCTGATGGGCAAGGTGAGATAACAGGGCTGGGTTCTAGGCTAGGACAGCTCTCTCCAGCTGCTGATGGGCAAGGTGAGATAACAGGGCTGGGTTCTAGGCTAGGACAGCTCTCTCCAGCTGCTGATGGGCAAGGTGAGCCTAACAGGGCTGGGTTCTAGGCTAGGACAGCTCTCTCCAGCTGCTGATGGGCAAGGTGAGCCTAACGGGACTGGGTTCTAGGCTAGGACAGCTCTCTCCAGCTGCTGATGGGCAAGGTGAGGTAACAGGGCTGGGTTCTAGGCTAGGACAGCTCTCTCCAGCTGCTGATGGGCAAGGTGAGCCTAACGGGACTGGGTTCTAGGCTAGGACAGCTCTCTCCAGCTGCTGATGGGCAAGGTGAGCCTAACAGGGCTGGGTTCTAGGCTAGGACAGCTCTCTCCAGCTGCTGATGGGCAAGGTGAGATAACAGGGCTGGGTTCTAGGCTAGGACAGCTCTCTCCAGCTGCTGATGGGCAAGGTGAGATAACAGGGCTGGGTTCTAGGCTAGGACAGCTCTCTCCAGGTGCTGATGGGTATGGTGAGCCTAACGGGACTGGGTTCTAGGCTAGGACAGCTCTCTCCAGCTGCTGATGGGCAAGGTGAGCCTAACGGGACTGGGTTCTAGGCTAGGACAGCTCTCTCCAGCTGCTGATGGGCAAGGTGAGCCTAACAGGGCTGGGTTCTAGGCTAGGACAGCTCTCTCCAGCTGCTGATGGGCAAGGTGAGATAACAGGGCTGGGTTCTAGGCTAGGACAGCTCTCTCCAGCTGCCGATGGGCAAGGTGAGCCTAACGGGACTGGGTTCTAGGCTAGGACAGCTCTCTCCAGCTGCTGATGGGCAAGGTGAGCCTAACAGGGCTGGGTTCTAGGCTAGGACAGCTCTCTCCAGCTGCTGATGGGCAAGGTGAGATAACAGGGCTGGGTTCTAGGCTAGGACAGCTCTCTCCAGCTGCTGATGGGCAAGGTGAGCCTAACGGGACTGGGTTCTAGGCTAGGACAGCTCTCTCCAGCTGCTGATGGGCAAGGTGAGATAACAGGGCTGGGTTCTAGGCTAGGACAGCTCTCTCCAGCTGCTGATGGGCAAGGTGAGCCTAACAGGGCTGGGTTCTAGGCTAGGACAGCTCTCTCCAGCTGCTGATGGGCAAGGTGAGATAACAGGGCTGGGTTCTAGGCTAGGACAGCTCTCTCCAGCTGCTGATGGGTATGGTGAGCCTAACGGGACTGGGTTCTAGGCTAGGACAGCTCTCTCCAGGTGCTGATGGGCAAGGTGAGATAACAGGGCTGGGTTCTAGGCTAGGACAGCTCTCTCCAGCTGCTGATGGGCAAGGTGAGCCTAACGGGACTGGGTTCTAGGCTAGGACAGCTCTCTCCAGCTGCCGATGGGCAAGGTGAGCCTAACGGGGCTGGGTTCTAGGCTAGGACAGCTCTCTCCAGGTGCCGATGGGTAAGGTGAGCCTAATGGGACTGGGTTCTAGGCTAGGACAGCTCTCTCCAGCTGCTGATGGGCAAGGTGAGCCTAACAGGGCTGGGTTCTAGGCTAGGACAGCTCTCTCCAGCTGCTGATGGGCAAGGTGAGCCTAACAGGGCTGGGTTCTAGGCTAGGACAGCTCTCTCCAGCTGCCGATGGGCAAGGTGAGCCTAACAGGGCTGGGTTCTAGGCTAGGACAGCTCTCTCCAGCTGCCGATGGGCAAGGTGAGCCTAACAGGGCTGGGTTCTAGGCTAGGACAGCTCTCTCCAGCTGCCGATGGGCAAGGTGAGCCTAACGGGACTGGGTTCTAGGCTAGGACAGCTCTCTCCAGCTGCTGATGGGCAAGGTGAGCCTAACGGGACTGGGTTCTAGGCTAGGACAGCTCTCTCCAGCTGCCGATGGGCAAGGTGAGCCTAACGGGACTGGGTTCTAGGCTAGGACAGCTCTCTCCAGGTGCCGATGGGCAAGGTGAGCCTAACAGGGCTGGGTTCTAGGCTAGGACAGCTCTCTCCATGCAGCTGCTGATGGGCAAGGTGAGCCTAACGGGACTGGGTTCTAGGCTAGGACAGCTCTCTCCATGCAGCTGCTGATGGGCAAGGTGAGCCTAACGGGACTGGGTTCTAGGCTAGGACAGCTCTCTCCAGCTGCCGATGGGCAAGGTGAGCCTAACAGGGCTGGGTTCTAGGCTAGGACAGCTCTCTCCAGCTGCCGATGGGCAAGGTGAGCCTAACAGGGCTGGGTTCTAGGCTAGGACAGCTCTCTCCAGCTGCCGATGGGTAAGGTGAGCCTAACAGGGCTGGGTTCTAGGCTAGGACAGCTCTCTCCAGCTGCCGATGGGCAAGGTGAGCCTAACGGGACTGGGTTCTAGGCTAGGACAGCTCTCTCCAGCTGCTGATGGGCAAGGTGAGCCTAACAGGGCTGGGTTCTAGGCTAGGACAGCTCTCTCCAGCTGCTGATGGGCAAGGTGAGCCTAACGGGACTGGGTTCTAGGCTAGGACAGCTCTCTCCAGCTGCTGATGGGCAAGGTGAGGTAACAGGGCTGGGTTCTAGGCTAGGACAGCTCTCTCCAGCTGCTGATGGGCAAGGTGAGCCTAACAGGGCTGGGTTCTAGGCTAGGACAGCTCTCTCCATGCAGCTGCTGATGGGCAAGGTGAGCCTAACGGGACTGGGTTCTAGGCTAAACAAGGTAAAGTTCTTATGAAATGATTGAATGGTTATAGCAAATGACAGACTTTATGTTATACTGTTTAATATATTTGTATATTACTGTTCCCCCAGCTGAGGACCAGTCAGCGTCGGCCCAGGCCCTTATTTGGGAGCGGCGCCCGAGTGCGAGCGTGGAGAGTTCCGACTCCCAGGAGCAGCTGCAGGGACAGGTGGCAGGTAACGGCACAGGTGAGTCCGCAGGTGTGTTCTGTTTCCCACCAGGTGAGTCCGCAGGTGTGTTCTGTTTCCCACCAGGTGAGCAGGTGGCAGGTAACGGCACAGGTGAGTCCGCAGGTGTGTCCTGTTTCCCACCAGGTGAGCAGGTGGCAGGTAACGGCACAGGTGAGTCCGCAGGTGTGTTCTGTTTCCCACCAGGTGAGCAGGTGGCAGGTAACGGCACAGGTGAGTCCGCAGGTGTGTTCTGTTTCCCACCAGGTGAGCAGGTGGCAGGTAACGGCACAGGTGAGTCCGCAGGTGTGTTCTGTTTCCCACCAGGTGAGCAGGTGGCAGGTAACGGCACAGGTGAGTCCGCAGGTGTGTTCTGTTTCCCACCAGGTGAGCAGGTGGCAGGTAACGGCACAGGTGAGTTCGCAGGTGTGTTCTGTTTCCCACCAGGTGAGCAGGTGGCAGGTGACGGCACAGGTGAGTCCGCAGATGTGTTCTGTTTCCCACCAGGTGGCAGGTAATGGCACAGGTGAGTCTGTAAAGTTTGTATAAATTTGCATAAACAGCCCTAAAAGCGTGATGTCTCACCTCAACATCATACCTTTAACGATCGCCACACACAGATCCATCAGCTCATGGTATGGGACTGATTTTTTTATAATATTCAGTTGGGCTGTGTTTCTCATTTTAAGAAAAAGAAAAATGAAGTGATCTCGATCCAGTTTAGCTCACTGAAGAGCTAATCTTCCACTGGTGGTGAGAAAGAAGACAGACGCTATGTACAGTATTTACAGGTTTATTGTACCGGGCGGCGGGGAAATTGCCCTAGCTCTTTTCGACAAGTACAAGGACTGAGACCCCTTCTGGTAGACAGTGTGCATGACAGTTGAGGGACACAGCCGGGATCAAACTCAGGGCTTCTAGTTCCAGAGGCAAGATCGATAACCGCTGGACTACGCACGCTTCCTAGGCCTCTTGTGAGAATCTCCCACTTCAGACTATCAGGTGTGTTGTTTCCCACTTGGTGTCAGGTGTGTTTGTTCCCCTTGTGCATCTTGACCAAATTTTTCCTCCTGTTTTGCAGCTGCAGGTGCAACAGCTGTAGACCCCAGTCTTGCAGATGCCACCTGCTCCCCCCTCGCTGAGAATGGCACAGCCCAGGGCCAGGAGCCAATAGCGGCCAGGGAACCGGTCAGGGCAAGGGTCACGCTGCCCACATTGCCCCGGCAACCTCGAGCGAATGAGAGAGCCAACGTGATGTACCCCCGGGTGGAACCTCCGCCTGGCATGGAGCCCCTGCCCACACGTGAGTAATGAACCTCCCCCTGCCCACATGTGAGTAATGAACCTCCCCCTGGCATGGAGCCCCTGCCCACATGTGAGTCTGCATCTAATCCTAACCCTAACCCTCCGCCTGGCATGGAGCCCCTGCCCACACGTGAGTCTGTATCTAATACTTACCCTAACCCTCCGCCTGGCATGGAGCCCCTGCCCACACGTGAGTCTGTATCTAACCCTAACCCTAACCCTCCGCCTGGCATGGAGCCCCTGCCCACACGTGAGTCTGTATCTAACCCTAACCCTAACCCTCCGCCTGGCATGGAGCCCCTGCCCACACGTGAGTCTGCATCTAACCCTAACCCTAACCCTCCGCCTGGCATGGAGCCCCTGCCCACACGTGAGTCTGCATCTAATACTAACCCTAACCCTCCGCCTAGCATGGAGCCCCTGCCCACACGTGAGTCTGCATCTAACCCTAACCCTCCACCTGGCATGGAGCCCCTGCCCACACGTGAGTCTGCATCTAACCCTAACCCTAACCCTCCGCCTGGCATGAAGCCCCTGCCCACACGTGAGTCTGCATCTAACCCTAACCCTAACCCTCCGCCTGGCATGAAGCCCCTGCCCACACGTGAGTCTGCATCTAACCCTAACCCTAACCCTCCGCCTGGCATGAAGCCCCTGCCCACACGTGAGTCTGCATCTAACCCTAACCCTAACCCTCCGCCTGGCATGGAGCCCCTGCCCACACGTGAGTCTGCATCTAACCCTAACCCTAACCCTCCGCCTGGCATGGAGCCCCTGCCCACACGTGAGTAATGAACCTCCCCCTAACCCTAACCCTCCGCCTGGCATGGAGCCCCTGCCCACACGTAAGTCTGCATCTCTCTATTAGCCAGATCACAGTTTCAACTGCACATGCATAAGGGTCAAAGGTCTCTAACTTCTTGACTATACCAACTAACTATAGACATGCTATGTTTGATATCTCGAACGGGGGTCTCAATTCATGTTCTAGTAACTAGCAGACAGCCACAAGCGAGTAGGGAGCACGTTTTGTTTATTTGTTTATGTTCCAGACTGGGAGGCGCGAGTGGACAGCCACGGGCGCGTGTTCTACATCGACCACGTGAACCGCACCACAACTTGGGAGCGTCCCCATGGCAACGTGTCGGCCCAGCAGCTGCAACGGTCCAGCTCCATCAACGAGGAGCAGCAGCGTGCCCAGCTGGACAGAAGGTAAAGGGGAGACCTCTAGCACAATCCACACAAACTGCAGCTAGTTTAGAGATTTGTGGGATGGATTTATTACCAGCTTAGATCTCATTGAGTTTTTACTTTTTGCAAACCTCTTGAGCTGCTGGTTTCCCCTCTGCTAACTTTGTTTGTTTGTTTGTTTGTTTGTGTGTCTCAGATACCAGAGCATCCGGCGCACCATGACAGAAGAGGAGGAGACTGTGGAGGAGGGGGCGGCTGTCGGGGCCCGAGGTAAGAACCACTTTCACTTTCAGAGCCATCGGGGCCCGAGGTGAGGCTCACTTTCACTTGAGCTGTGTGAACAGTCAGCTTGTTACAGACTCAGCTGGCACAGCCGTGGCGTGTTGAGCAGGATGTGCTGCACAGGCCCTGATGGCCTTGTTTGTTTGTTTGTTCATTTACTGCAGGAACAGCTGACGGGATGGACAGCGCTGACCAGCCCTCCCCGCGGTCAGAGCGGCGCACCATGCTGCAGTCCCCGGCCGTGCAGTTCCTCACCAGCACCGAGTTCTTCAACATCCTCGGCAGCAACGTGGTCAGTAATATATGTACCTGTCCCTCCCCCCACTCACTCACTCACTCACTCACTCCCTCACTCTCTCACTCACTCACTCACTCACTTTATTTGTTTGTGTAGACGGGCGGCCACCTGTACTCGCACAGCCCGTGCCTGAAGCACATGATCGGGAAGATCCGGCGCGACCCGACGATGTTCGAGCGGTACCAGCACAACCGGGACATCGTCACCTTCCTGAACAGCTTCGGGGACCTCAACCAGGACCTGCCCAGGGGGTGGGAGATGAAGTACGACAGGACAGGGAAGGTAAGGGGGGTGCTGTAGGGGGGTACTGTGGGGGGGTACTGTAGGGGGGTACTGTAGAGGGGGGGCCTTCCTGAACAGCTTCGGGGACGTCGACCAGGACCTGCCCAGGGGGTGGGAGATGAAGTATGACAGGACAGGGAAGGTAAGGGGGGTGCTGTAGGGGGGTACTGTCGGGGGGTACTGTAGGGGGGTACTGTAGAGGGGGGCCTTCCTGAACAGCTTCGGGGACCTCAACCAGGACCTTCCCAGGGGGTGGGAGATGAAGTACGACAGGACAGGGAAGGTAAGGGGGGGTGCTGTAGGGGGATGCTGTAGGGGGGTGCTGTAGGGGGGTACTGTGGGGGGGGACCTTCCTGAACAGCCCCTGGGCAGTTGAAATATGACTGGTCTAGAAGATGATCTTTAGATGTGTTTTATGGGTCACAAGTGTGATGTATTTTATTGATGGAATGTTAGATGTTTTTATTGATCACATTTCAGATGTTTTTTATTGATCACATTTCAGATGTTTTTTATTGATAACATTTCAGATGTTTTTTATTGATCACAACTCTCGGACGACGACGTTTATCGACCCTCGGCTGCCGTCCTCAGCTGTGCTGAGTCCGCATCACGCGCCGAGCATGGACTTCCTGCAGGTCCCAGGGTCAAGGTCACGCAGCCACAGCGCTGGCGAGGTAACCTTCTTTCCGCACTCACTCCCTCCCTCGCTCATTCACCCTCTCACACACTCCCCCACTCACTCACTCACTCACCCCTCACTCACTCACTCACTCCTCACTCACTCACTCACTCCTCACTCACTCCCTCCCTCGCTCATTCACCCTCTCACACACTCACACACTCCCCCACTCCGTCACTCACTCACTCACTCACTCACTCACTCACACCTCACTCACTCACTCACTCACTCACTCACCCACTCACTCACTCACTCACTCACTCACTCACTCTCACTCACTCACTCCTCACTCACTCACTCCTCACTCACTCCTCACTCACTCAGTCCCTTGAATTTGCTTATTCTATATGCGGTCACAGTGCTGGAAGGTAATCTCATTTAGTCGTGTAACTCATTCTAGAATGAACTTAGAAGTTAAAAGCTCAGGGTTTTTGCTGTTAGCTGTACTGTTGCATTTCATATTTCATCAAATCTTTTTTCTTGGATTTTTCAGGATGAAATCAGAAGAAGCAGCATCAACATCACAGTACGAGTAAGTTTGTCTTTTGTTGGCAAGACGTAGTCTTGGAGTCAGCGTCACTTGTTCTGCTGGTGAGACAGTGGACTATGAGTGTCTCCTTAATGTGGATAAAATCTTGTATCATAATTGTGCTGTTCAAAGATTGTAAACTAAGGAGCAAAGGCCGTAAACTGTTCCCCCTGCAGTCCCCTGTCCCTGTTGGTTACCTGGTCTCCCGTGGGTTACCTGGTCTCCCGTGGGTTACCTGGTCTCCCGTGGGTTACCTGGTCTCCCGTGGGTTACCTGGTCTCCCGTGGGTTACCTGTTCTCGTGGGTAACATGTCACCATGGGTTACCTGTTCTCCTTGTGGGTAACCTGTTCTCCCCATGGGTTACCTGTTCTCGTGGGTTGCCTGGTCTCCTGTGGGTTACCTGGTCTCCCGTGGGTTACCTGTTCTCCTCGTGGGTTACCTGGTCTCCCGTGGGTTACCTGGTCTCCCGTGGGTTACCTGTTCTCGTGGGTTACCTGGTCTCCCATGGGTTACCTGTTCTCCCTGTGGGTTACCTGTTCTCCCCATGGGTTACCTGTTCTCGTGGGTTACCTGGTCTCCCGTGGGTTACCTGGTCTCCCGTGGGTTACCTGTTCTCCCGTGGGTTACCTGGTCTCCCCGTGGGTTACCTGTTCTCCTCGTGGGTTACCTGGTCTCCCGTGGGTTACCTGTTCTCCTCGTGGGTTACCTGGTCTCCTGTGGGTTACCTGTTCTCCTCGTGGGTAACATGTCACCATGGGTTACCTGTTCTCCTTGTGGGTTACCTGTTCTCCCCATGGGTTACCTGTTCTCCCCTTGGGTTAACCGCTGCCATGTTTACCCCCTGCAGGCCCCCGTCCCCCCTCCCCGGCCGCGGGAAACGCTGACCCGGTCGCTGGGCTCGGGTTACTCTGCGCAGCCGGCAGCCGACGTTCCTCTCGGTGAGTCCAGCTGGTTCTGTTTACGGCTTAAACTTTGTTAATTGTTACTGTTTTAATCGGGGAGTCCAATTGTTTGTAATGTTTGGTTTGTTAGTTGTTTATGCTTCTCTACGCGAGTCACGCTGTTTCTGTTTGTTGTTTAGTATGTTTTTCCGGGAGAGTCTTAGATCTGTGATACAAACAAACAAAAAGTCTTGTTTTTCTCCGCCAGCCTACAGCGACAAGGTGGTCGCCTTCCTGCGCCAGTCCAGCATCCTGGACGTCCTGAGGGAAAAACAGCCGGCGTTCGCCTCCAACACTCTCTTAAAGTAAGTACACCCCCCACACACAGCACCCCCCCACACACAGCACCCCCCCACACACACAGCACACACCCCACACACAGCACACACACCCCACACAGCCGGCGTTCGCCTCCAACACTCTCTTAAAGTAAGTACACCCCCCCCACACACAGCACACACACCCCTCCCACACAGCACACACCCCACACACAGCCGGCGTTCGCCTCCAACACTCTCTTAAAGTAAGTACACCCCCCCCACACAGCACACACCCCCCCCCACACACGGCACACACCCCACACACAGCCGGCGTTCGCCTCCAACACTCTCTTAAAGTAAGTACACCCCCCACACAGCACACCCCCCCCACACACGGCACACCCCCCACACACAGCCGGCGTTCGCCTCCAACACTCTCTTAAAGTAAGTACACACCCCCCCCCACACAGCACACACCCCACACACAGCACACACCGCACACACAGCACACACCCCACACACAGCACACACCCCCCACACACACACAGCACACCCCCCACACACAGCACACCCCCCCACACAGCACACACCCCACACACAGCACACACACCCCACACAGCACACACCCCACACAGCACACCCCCCACACACAGCACACACCCCCACACAGCACACACCCCACACACAGCACACACCCCACACACAGCACACACCCCACACAGCACACACCCCACACAGCACACACCCCACACAGCACACCCCCCACACACAGCACACCCCCCCACACACACAGCACACGCCCCACACAGCACACACCCCACACAGCACACACCCCACACAGCACACCCCCCACACACAGCACACCCCCCCACACAGCACACACCCCACACACAGCACACACCCCACACACAGCACACCCCACACACAGCACACACCCCACACAGCACACACCCCACACAGCACACCCCACACAGCACACCCCACACACACAGCACACCCCCCCCACACAGCACACACCCCACACACAGCACACACCCCACACACAGCACACACCCCACACAGCACACACCCCACACAGCACACACCCCACACAGCACACACCCCACACACAGCACCCCCCCCCCCCCCACACACACACACACACAGCACACCCCCCCCCACACAGCACACACCCCCACACAGCACACACCCCACACACAGCACACACACCCCACACAGCACACACAGCACACACCCCACACACAGCACCCCCCCCCCCCCCCCCCACACAGCACACACCCCACACACAGCACACACCCCACACACAGCACACCCCACACACAGCACACCCCACACACAGCACACACCCCACACAGCACACACCCCACACACAGCACACACCCCACACACAGCACACACCCCACACACAGCACACACCCCACACAGCACACACCCCACACACAGCACACACAGCACACAGCACACACCCCACACAGCACACACAGCACACCCCCACACACAGCACACAGCACACACCCCACACAGCACACACCCCACACACAGCCGTCGTTCGCCTCCAACTCTCTTAAAGTAAGTACACCTGCAGTAGGACGGGTCAGGGTTAGTACAGGACTGGTACACTGATAACACTTGCCCACCCTGCAGGGAGAAGATTAACGTGATCCGTAACGAGGGGACAGGTTAGGGTGGGGGTTAGTACAGCGGGATGGGTCAGGGTTAGTACAGGACTGGTACACTGATAACACTTGCCCACCCTGCAGGGAGAAGATTAACGTGATCCGTAACGAGGGCACAGCGGCGCTGGAGCGTCTGGCGGACGACGTGGACCTGATCATCCTGCTGAGCCTGTTCGAGACCGAGATCATGTCGTTTGTGCCGCCCGCGCAACACGTGCAGACCCACGCTGACAGGGCGTACTCCCCACGTGGGTCACCTCAGGCATCTCCCCAGGCCTCCCCAGGTAAGGTCAAACTCCCAACATGGGTCACCATAGGACTCCCCAGGTAAGGGCCTACTCCTTACATGGGTCACTACAGGCCTCCGCAGGTAAGGTCAAACTCCCCACGTGGGTCACCACAGGCCTCCCAGGTAAGGGCCTACTCCCAATATGGGTCACTACAGGCCTCCCAGGTAAGGGCCTACTCCAATATGGGTCGCTACAGGCCTCCCAGGTAAGGGCCTACTCCCAATATGGGTCGCTACAGGCCTCCCGGGTAAGGGCCTACTCCCAATATGGGTCACTACAGGCCTCCCGAGGTAAGGTCAAACTCCCCACGTGGGTCACCACAGGCCTCCCAGGTAAGAGCCTACTCCCAATATGGGTCACTATAGGCCTCCCAGGTAAGGGCCTACTCCCAATATGGGTCACTACAGGCCTCCCAGGTAAGGGCCTACTCCCCATAGCATCATTCTGTTCTGAACTGTAGTCAGATTTGCAGGTTTCAATAAAACCAAGTGGAAACTGGATTTTTCAGGTTTGCATGCAGTAGTGTTTCATGTGCAGGTTCAAATTGACTCAAAGTGGAAACTGGATTTTTCAGGTTTACAGTAGAGTTTGATGTGCAGGTTCAATTGACACAAAGTGGAAACTGGATTTTTCAGGTTTGCAGCGCGCCAATGCCAGAGCACCAGCCCCATACAGGAGAGACTTTGAGTCAAAACTGAGGAACTTCTACAGAAAACTGGAGTCGAAGGGCTACGGACAGGGACCGGGCAAGCTGAAGTGAGTACAGTCCTCAATTACAGCAAACAAACAGTTCTGAAGCTGTCCATTGTTGAGGTGTCTGCTGCAGAATTTGTCCCTATCAAGACTAGGAAACTTGTGTTCGTTAATAAGATTTCCCAGTAGTGGCTAGTGCATGCATCCTAGGGATGATAGTGATGATGACGATGATGATGATGCTGTCCCTCCATAGTGATGATGATGATGATGACGATAGCGATGATGATGATGATGACGATAGTGATGATGATGATGATGACTGAAGATGATGGTTACAATGGTGATGATGGCGTCCCTTCCTCCCGCAGGTTGAACATCAGAAGAGACCATCTTCTTTCCGACACCTTCAACAAAATCATGGGCACCACAAAACGGGACCTGCAGCGGAACAAACTCTATGTTACCTTCGTGGGGGAGGAGGGGTAAGTAGGGGAGGGGTAATTAGGGGAGGAGGTAAGTAGGGGGTGGGGGTTAGTTGTGGCGGGTGTTTTGGGGGTAAATACATGAAGGAGCCGGTTAAGTAGGTTAGACTACAGTTGTCTACTATGATATATCATTAGTACCTGGCCAGTGTTCTGGTCTGAACTCCAACATATTCCATGCTCCTCCCTTAGGCTGGACTACGGCGGCCCGTCACGGGAGTTTTTCTTCCTGCTGTCCCGAGAACTGTTCAACCCGTACTACGGCCTGTTCGAGTACTCCGCTAACGACCAGTACACGGTCCAGGTCAGCCCCATGTCAGCCTTCGTGGACAACGCACACGACTGGTGAGCATCGATATTCCCCTAACCCTAACCCAACGCACACGACTGGTGAGGAACCTTTGCTGCCATTTTAGTTCTATCAGTATAATCACAATCTTTTAGAATGATCACGAAATATAGACTACCAAGAAAAAAAGGTAAAGTAGACTGAAACTCTGTCTGCCTGACGTTTCAACTTTCTCACTTTTTCTTGGAAATACAAATTCCTTTTTGAACACGTCCTTGGTGAGTGTCATGTAAGTTGCGTGACCTTAGAGAGACATGAAAGTTACATGAATTGTCAGTTTATTTCTTTTATCACTTCTCTTTTTAGACTTTCTGTTTGTTATCATTTTCAGTCGATGGAAAGTCCCTTACCCCTGGTGAGTTGTGTGTTTTTTTGGGTTTTTTTCTTGCTTCTTTCCTTCCTACAGCGAATCTCTTTTTCTTCTGTTGATGAATAAACTATGCTCATTGCTGTTTTTGGATGGTTTGAGTTTTTTCCTTTACTTTCACACCTGTCTGCAGATGCTTTCTTAAATCCACTTGGAAGGAGGTAGAAAAGGTAGTGAAACCTTGTACCTGGTCCATATGGAGGTAACGATAGTGTAACATATCCCTGTACAGTACATGTCCCTGTACAGTACATATCCCTGTACAGTACATATCCCTGTACAGTACATAATCCATGTGCAGTACATATCCCTGTACAGTACATATCCCTGTACAGTACATATCCTTGTAGCGTTGCATGCTTGCTGACTGCGTGGTGCGTTTCAGGTTCAGGTTCAGTGGGCGGATCCTGGGCCTGGCCCTGATACATCAGTACCTGTTAGATGCCTTCTTCACCAGACCCTTCTACAAGGCCCTGCTCAGAACGTGAGTATGGAACTGCAAACATAACTTATATATATATGTGTGTGTGTGTGGTGTGTGTGTGTGTTTGTGTTTGTATTTACTTACACTGCTGCCCCCCTCCCCACAGTTGACTTTGAGGGAGTTTCTGTTCTGTTACTTTCCTGCTGCCCCCCTCCCCACAGTTGACCTTGAGGGAGTTTCTGTTCTGGTGCCCCCCTCCCCACAGTTGACCTTGAGGGAGCTTCTGTTCTGTACTTTCCTGCTGCCCCCCTCCCCACAGTTGACCTTGAGGGAGCTTCTGTTCTGTATTTACACTGCTGCCCCCTCCCCACAGTTGACCTTGAGGGAGTTTCTGTTCTGTACTTCCCTGCTGCCCCCTCCCCACAGTTGACCTTGAGGGAGTTTCTGTTCTGTCTTTACACTGCTGCCCCCCCGCCCCACAGTTGACCTTGAGGGAGCTTCTGTTCTGTATTTACACTGCTGCCCCCTCCCCACAGTTGACTTTGAGGGAGTTTCTGTTCTGTACTTCCCTGCTGCCCCCTCCCCACAGTTGACCTTGAGGGAGTTTCTGTTCTGTCTTTACACTGCTGCCCCCCCGCCCCACAGTTGACCTTGAGGGAGCTTCTGTTCTGTATTTACCCTGCTGCCCCCCTCCCCACAGTTGACTTTGAGGGAGTTTCTGTTCTGTACTTCCCTGCTCCCCCCTCCCCACAGTTGACCTTGAGGGAGTTTCTGTTCTGTATTTACACTGCTGCCCCCCCGCCCCACAGGCCATGTGACATCAACGACCTTCAGGCCGTGGATGAGGAGTTCTATGCGTCGCTGCAGTGGATCAAGGACAACGACATCACGGACATCCTGGAGCTGACCTTCAGTGTGGATGAGGAGGTTTTTGGACAGGTCAGCTTCAGACTGCATGAGAAGAGACAAATAATGTTGCTTATAGTTTATGCAGAGAGGAAAAACTGCTGCTGTTATTTGCTTCTCTTTTACAGTTTGTTTTCCTCTGATTTGGAACAAGACGTCTATCGCTCACCAGACACGCACGCTTCTGTCAGGACGATAACCCCTGCTTGTTGAAAATAGCTAGGAAAAATACCCATACAATGACCCTGTGAATACGGTACATACATGTAGCATCTGTCTCTGTCAAGACCAGTGAAGGGTTAGCTCTTCAGTTTGTTGAGTTCATTCAAATTGTTTCCCATTCTATTGCAGGTGACGGAACGCGAGCTGATCACGAATGGGAAAAACGTTCCTGTGACGGAGAAGAACAAGATGAACTACATCGAGCGGGTGGTGAAGTGGCGGCTGGAGAGGGGCGTGGCTGAGCAGACCGAGAGCCTCGTCAGGGGCTTCTACGAGGTACAGCCTCATCATCATCTGTCACTTACCTGTCACACAACAGACATGTCAATCACACAGCCCACAGAGCCTCATCAGGGGCTTCTACGAGGTACAGCATCATCATCATCATCTACTTCATCAGCATCTGTCACTTAGTCTAGTCAGCTAGTCTGTCACTTAAGCTAGTCAGGGAGCTCTGGGTGATTGACATGTCTGTTGTTTGACAGGTGACTGACATGTCTGTTGTGACAGGTGATTGACATGTCTGTTGTTTGACAGGTGATTGACATGTCTGTTTTGATAGGTGATTGACATGTCTGTTGTGACAGGTGATTGACATGTCTGTTTTGACAGGTGATTGACATGTCTGTTTTGACAGGTGACTGACATGTCTGTTTTGACAGGTGATTGACAGGTCTGTTTTGACAGGTGACTGACATGTCTGTTGTGACAGGTGATTGACATGTCTGTTGTGACAGGTGACTGACATGTCTGTTTTGACAGGTGATTGACGTGTCTGTTGTTTGACAGGTGACTGACATGCCTGTTGTGACAGGTGATTGACATGTCTGTTGTGACAGGTGATTGACATGTCTCTTGTGACAGGTGATTGACATGTCTGTTGTGACAGGTGATTGACATGTCTCTTGTGACAGGTGATTGACATGTCTGTTGTGACAGGTGATTGACATGTCTGTTTTGACAGGTGACTGACATGTCTGTTTTGACAGGTGATTGACAGGTCTGTTTTGACAGGTGATTGACATGTCTGTTGTGACAGGTGATTGACATGTCTGTTGTGACAGGTGACTGACATGTCTGTTTTGACAGGTGATTGACGTGTCTGTTGTTTGACAGGTGACTGACATGTCTGTTTTGACAGGTGATTGACATGTCTGTTGTTTGACAGGTGATTGACATGTCTGTTTTGACAGGTGATTGACATGTCTGTTGTGACAGGTGATTGACATGTCTGTTTTGACAGGTGATTGACATGTCTGTTGTTTGACAGGTGATTGACATGTCTGTTGTGACAGGTGATTGACATGTCTGTTTTGACAGGTGATTGACATGTCTGTTGTTTGACAGGTGATTGACATGTCTGTTTTGACAGGTGATTGACGTGTCTGTTGTTTGACAGGTGACTGACATGTCTGTTTTGACAGGTGATTGACGTGTCTGTTGTTTGACAGGTGACTGACATGTCTGTTTTGACAGGTGATTGACATGTCTGTTGTTTGACAGGTGATTGACATGTCTGTTGTTTGACAGGTGATTGACATGTCTGTTGTTTGACAGGTGATTGACATGTCTGTTGTTTGACAGGTAATTGACATGTCTGTTGTTTGACAGGTGATTGACATGTCTGTTGTGACAGGTGATTGACATGTCTGTTGTGACAGGTGATTGACATGTCTGTTGTGACAGGTGATTGACATGTCTGTTGTGACAGGTGATTGACACCCGCCTGGTGTCGGTGTTTGATGCCCGGGAGCTGGAGCTGGTGATCGCCGGGACCGCTGAGATCGACATTGTGGACTGGAGGAAAAACACGGAATACCGATCAGGTGAGCTGACCTGTCACCAAGACAACTGTTTGTTGACCTGCAAGTTACCTCCACTACTATTTGTTGTTCTGGGTTTTACCATAATAACTCTTTATTGTTCTGCATGTTACCATGACTGCTGTTTGTTCTGCATGTTACCATGACTGCTGTTGTTCTGCATGTTACCATGACTGCTGTTGTTCTGCAGGTTACCATGACCGCCACCCTGTGATCCAGTGGTTCTGGACGGCCGTCGAGAGGTTTGATAACGAGAGGAGACTTCGACTCCTGCAGGTGGGACTTTCGCTTTCTCACAACGTCTACAGTTTTCACTTTTGCTTTCTCACAACGTCTCCAGTTTTTCACATATTTTCCTAAGATTTCCATGTTATTTCCGAAGTTTTCCATGTTGTATCTCCAGTTTTCCATGTTGTTTCTCCAGTTTTCCATGTTGTATCTCCAGTTTTCCATGTTGTTTCTCCAGTTTTCCATGTTGCATCTCCAGTTTTCCATGTTGCATCTCCAGTTTTCCATGTTGTTTCTCCAGTTTTCCATGTTGTTTCTGCAATATTCCATGTTATTTTCCCCAGTTTGTGACCGGGACGTCCAGTATCCCGTACGAGGGTTTCGCGGCGCTGCGCGGCAGCAACGGACCCCGCAAGTTCTGCATAGAGAAGTGGGGCAAGATTTCTGCACTGCCAAGGTGAGAGGTCACTACTGTGAATAGAACTATTATATAGAAGGCTATTCAATTTTTTTCTGTCGCTTTCCTTTAACATGTGACCTTTCAATGACCTCTGCTAGCCTTAAATTTTTTTAAATAGAAATATTCCCACATGCTTTTGGAACATGTCCCAGTGACCTGCCATGACCCATGCATGTAGCAATCCTGGTTAGATAACTCTGGAACATTCTCACAGCCCGTTTGAACTTGACCTTAGTAACCCCCCCCTCGCAGAACATTCTCACAGCCCCTATGAACTTGACCCTGGGAAACCCAGGAACATTCTCTTAGACTGTGTGAACTTGACCTTGTCCACACTTCGGCATGGCGACAGTTGGGTGTGAGAGCTGCACTCCTTCCTCTGTCCTCACGTAACCGACATTACCCAGAACTAGAACCTGCCCTACAGCGAGCTGCAGGGTGAAACCTGACACCCTGTGTAACCTGACACCCTGTTGTGTAACCTGACATCCTGTTGTGCAACCTGACACCCCCTGTTGTGTAACCTGACACCCCCTGTTGTGTAACCTGACACCCCTGTTGTGTTACAGAGCCCACACCTGTTTTAACCGGCTGGACTGGACCTGCCCCCGTACCCGAGCTACGCCAAGCTGTAACCAGTTAACCTGACACCCCTGTTGTGTAACCTGACACCCCTGTTGTGTAACCTGACACCCCCTGTTGTGTAACCTGACACCCCTGTTGTGTAACCTGACACCCCTGTTGTGTTACAGAGCCCACACCTGCTTTAACCGGCTGGACCTGCCCCCGTACCCGAGCTACGCCATGCTGTATGAGAAGCTGATCATCGCTGTGGAGGAGACCAGCACCTTCGGCATGGAGTGAGTACCCGGCCCGGCAAGGCGGTTACCCGGCAGCCGAGCGGTTTTTGCTGGTTTGACGGGGCAGACCTGAAACTGTCCTGCTGACTCTTAACGACCAGCTGGGAGGAGAACCGTTTTGCTTGGTGTAGCTGTAAGCTGATACTGCAAGCCTCTACCTGATGCAGCTGTGAGTGGAAATCTGACACCAGCCAAGCTGAGATGTGTAACCTGAGATGTGCTCCAGCTGTAAGAATAGCAGCATCCTCTGCAGCTGGGAGCAGACTTGTGCCACCTGTACAGCCTTCTGTGAAAATATATGTGTAAAGCCATGTGTTCTGCTGAAACTGTCCTCAATACACAACCTGGGTCAGCTGTGAGAGAACTCCTGCCACCTGATACAGCAGCAGCCAATCACAGATCAGGATACAGCAGCAGCCAATCACAGATCGGGATACAACAGCAGCCAATCACAGATCAGGATACAGCAGCAGCCAATCACAGATCAGGATACAGCAGCAGCCAATCACAGATCAGGATACAGCAGCAGCCAATCATCAATCAGGATACAGCAGCCAATCACAAATCACAGATCAGGAAACATTTTTTCATCCAATCAGAAACTCAGAAACAGGCTGTATACCTGAGGCCATGTGATTGGCTGATGACCTGTCAGGTGGGCAGTGGTTCTCTCACACAGCTGATCAGTCGTGCAATAAACCAGGCAAGGTCGTGACCTTAAGCTCCCTTGTGTGGATTAGCCTGTCAGAACTTGTTTGTTTGTTTGTTTGTTTGTTGTTCTATGTAAAGCATATATTCCAAGCCTTCATCAGTACAACATGAACTACTTAAAGCAGTATAAGAATTGAGAATTCTTCTGAGTCTAATTTTCATTATGGGATAGAGACAATATCAGTTTGGAGAAAACTGATGAGCTTTGTTTTACGTACTGACACAAGTGCAAGGTCATGCTCTACGTACTGACACAAGTGCAAGGTCGTATTCTACGTACTGACACAAGTGCAAGGCCGTGTTTTATGTACTGACACAAGTGCAAGGCCGTGTTCTAACCCACACCAGACACCAGCCCAGTGCTTCACAGTAAGCCGGTACAGTTGTGTCTGTAGGCACGGTCCAGGTGTGGCCATTTGTGCAATATGTACCTGTACAGTCCGGGGCAGGCAATAGCAACTTTGTGGAATGTTTCTCAAAATTTTAAGGAAAAAAATGAGCCATGAAAGAAATTAAGTGGATAACTTACCCTGTAGTCATAGAAAGGGACATGAAATTAATGTTACTGTTGTTGTTTGTTCTGTCTAAGATTGCACAGAAATTTCTTCAAGATTGTAAAAAATATTTTAAGCAGGCGGTTTTGAAACCTTGAGGTGGCGAGGCCTTAGATATTTGGAGAACCTACCAGCCAACAAAGTGTCCGCAGGGGTGATCGGGTTACACTCTGTAAAACAACCAGGGCTCCATGGAGGTGATTGGGTTAGACTCTGTAAAACAACCGGGTCTCCATGGAGGTGATCGGGTTAGACTCTGTAAAACAACCAGGTCTCCATGGAGGTGATTGGGTTAGACTCTGTAAAGCAACCAGGTCTCCATGGAGGTGATCGGGTTAGACTCTGTAAAACAACCAGGTCTCCGTGGAGGTGATCGGGTTAGACTCTGTAAAACAGGCAGGTCTCCTTGGAGGTGATTGTGTTGGACTCTGTAAAACAACCAGGTCTTCTTGCAATTGGAGGTGAATGGGTTGGACTCTGTAAGACCAAGTCTCCATGGAGGTGATCGGGTTGGACTCTGTAAGACCAGGTCTCCTTGGAGGTGATTGGGTTGGACTCTGTAAGACCAGGTCTCCATGGAGGTGATTGGGTTGGACTCTGTAAGACCAGGTCTCCATGGAGGTGATTGGGTTGGACTCTGTAAGACCAGGTCTCCATGGAGGTGATTGGGTTGGACTCTGTAAGACCAGGTCTCCATGGAGGTGATTGGGTTAGACTCTGTAAAGCAACCAGGTCTCCATGGAGGTGATCGGGTTAGACTCTGTAAAACAACCAGGTCTCCGTGGAGGTGATCGGGTTAGACTCTGTAAAACAGGCAGGTCTCCTTGGAGGTGATTGTGTTGGACTCTGTAAAACAACCAGGTCTTCTTGCAATTGGAGGTGAATGGGTTGGACTCTGTAAGACCAAGTCTCCATGGAGGTGATCGGGTTGGACTCTGTAAGACCAGGTCTCCTTGGAGGTGATTGGGTTGGACTCTGTAAGACCAGGTCTCCATGGAGGTGATTGGGTTGGACTCTGTAAGACCAGGTCTCCATGGAGGTGATTGGGTTGGACTCTGTAAGACCAGGTCTCCATGGAGGTGATTGGGTTGGACTCTGTAAGACCAGGTCTCCATGGAGGTGATTGGGTTGGACTCTGTAAGACCAGGTCTCCTTGGAGGTGATTGGGTTGGACTCTGTAAGACCAGGTCTCCTTGCAATTGGAGGTGATTTGGTTGGACTCTGTAAGACCAGGTCTCCTTGGAGGTGATTGGGTTGGACTCTGTAAGACCAGGCCTCCATGGAGGTGATTGTGTAAAACAGGCAGGGAATAGCAATGCTGGCTAGGCCATGCAGTTGCCTGTAGAGTTCAGAGGTCGTCATGCAGATGTCACGACGTCATGTGCTTCTTACTACAGAATATTTCCTGCACTTCTGAAGCAGGGTGGCCATGTATAATAGGTGATGATGATGATGATAATTATAGGTGATGATGATAATTATGATAATGCATTCTTCCTTCCAGCTTTAAGTATCAAGTGCAGCAATTTGCAATGATGAAATATCCAAGGCACTATTCCTGTAAAATTGAAAATTATGGCCTTGCTGCAAGATTTGTTTTATTCTCAATGTAAAGTGATGCATTTTATTCTATAAATGTGATGTAAAAGATATGAAAGTGACTATAGAAATGTGTTATCCTGTTGCAATGGACTGAAGATGTACATTCTATCATTCCTAACTAATTCCTAATGAACTGCTAGCGATTGTTATATATACACCATGTAAGATGCCTGCTCTAGTTAACCTGTGCTAGTGGGTCTATGATCTTTGTCAGATGCTCCAGCTCCTTATAAACTTCAACTTTCACTGGGCAAACAGGCAGTCTCCAAGCAGGGGTGTGGTTGGAAAATTAGAACAATTTCTACTATGCTGGGATCGGTTGTGCGACAGAAAACTGAGACAATTTTCCTTCCCCACATCTGCTTGGAGGTTGCAGTCTGACCACAGATCCAGGTTTCAACACTTTGTAAAATCCAGTCTCAATGAAAAACACACTAGAAATGTGAAATCCTGTCTCAATGAAAAATACTATTTCTATCCTGCAGTTAGTCTAAGGGTACTGCAACAACCATGCAACAACCGCTGCAAATGTCTGCAGGACCTTTTGAAGCCTATTTTGCAGTAATAAATTACCAGCTTATGTTATATTATATCATATTATATTATATGATAAATTAGTGTTGATTCCGTCATTTTCCCATGTTTTTTGTGTCAAATCAATCCAGAATGCTGCTGCTAAATCAATGATGTAACTCTGACTCTGAAAATATTATGTGCTTCTGTATCTGTACTGTATGGCTGGTATAGCCACCCTTCTGCGTAACACACCAGCTTCTGTATCTGTATAACCGGTATAGCCACCCTTCTGCGTATTAAACAGTCAACAGCCTCTGTATCTGTATAGCTGGTATAACCGCCCTTCGGTGTATCTGTATAGCCGGTATAACAGCCCTTCGGTGTAACACACCAGCTTCTGTATCTGTATAGCCGGTATAACTGCCCTTCGGCGTAACACATCAGCTTCTGTATCTAACTATACCAAATATAACCGCCCTTCTGTGTAACGCAGCATCTATATCTGTATAGCCGGTATAACTGCCATTTGGCATAAAACACCAGCTACAAGTTGCTAATGTGGAAAGGGAAAGGTTTTTGTTTTTGTTTATACCTGCATGTCAGACGCAGAGGAGAACTTTTCTGCACCGAATTTACTCACTTCCATGTACGCTATGAGACACTCTGTGCGATTGGTCGTTTTACTGACTACCATTACTCTATGAGACACCCTGTGTGATAGGTCGTTTTACTGACTACCATGTACGCTATGAGACACTCTGTGCGATTGGTCGTTTTACTGACTACTATTTACTCTATGAGACACCCTGTGTAATTGGTCGTTTTACTGACTACCATTTACTCTATGAGACACCCTGTGCGATTGCATTGTGCTGACCTCTGACCTGATGTCACAGAAATTTGAAGAGCAAAGTAGATTTTACACCGGAGATGCTGATTGGTTGATTTTCAATGTTATGAAACATAAACTGCCCAGTACTATCACGTGTTTAGATGTCTTATTGTACTTCCTTATATGGTAATAAGTTAAACTTTAATCAGGTTCAGGTTCAACCTAGTTTTATGACAACAAAAATCTAACATGCTCTTCATTCAACGATCCGCTAATTCTGACAAAAATCTAACATGCTCTTCATTCAACGATCCGCTAATTCTGACAAAAATCTAACATGCTCTTCATTCAACGATCCGCTTATACTGAGACTGACGCAAAGTTGTGAAAAGTCTGAATCATCAGCTTGAACACCAGGGTACGCTGGCGGGCTGCTGTTGTGCTGCGGGTTATCAGCTATGAGTTCATAAGAATGGTGTAGCATTTGGTCATGGAAACCATATCGGACCCGTATCGCCCCGTCCCCACCCAAGCGCTAGATATATCGTTACCGTAGTCATGTCAAATATTTCCGATGAGAATATTTTCAGCTCGCCCAAAATAGCATCATTTCCTATAATGGTTTTCACTTCTATTCTGGGTCACGTTTGACTCAACTGAACAGAATTAACCGCTTTCGTGTCAATTATAGCAGCGTGACAAAGGGCGAATGTATGGCTGGCAAACCCCGAATGAGTCACCTGTATGCAGTTCGGATCATTGTCGCTAGACGGCTTACTATTTAAACTTTCCCGCGGTCAGGAATGTTTTTGACTATACCAACAACTCAGCAAATAGGGGTGCTAAATTAGAAGGAGATTATATGATGTAACATTGTTTGAATATCAAACTGAACCGATCAAATAAATCTTTGGATAAAATTAGTTTGAAGAAGAAAATTATAGACAAAAATGTTAAGACTTATTCCTTGATATTCATAAAATAGTTTATAACTATTTTATTCCGATATATTACGCCTTTTGGTTCGCTCCGTTTCAGAACTGGCCTCTCATTGGACAAGTCAAACCTAGATGACATCATCGAAAACTTCTCAAGTTTCCAGGTACCCGAAGGTGAAAATATTTCCTGAAAAATATTACTAAAAATACAATTCGTGGACTTTCCTCCGTGCCGATCGGTGATTGATGGTTTAGAGTAGATTTTCTCTTGCTTGAAGACGACTGCTTTTGTCTTGACTACGTAAAGCCCAGGTGTAAACAAACTGTAAACTGAGCTTTCCGCGGGGCCGCCTTGAAACCGGCATCTTCACATGTTGCGGTTGTGCACAGAGGAGTTCTGAGCTGGAGAAGCAAGACGTTTCCAGACTTCCTCAAGACAGACCAGGACTTCTTAAACTTTAGTGACTTAAAGAAACATTGGAACCCGACCGATCGGCCGCTTGGAGACTCCTGTGTGGTTCCCTGCCGTCTGTTTGTTCGGTCGGTGCGACTAACAGCCCGTTTCCCGGCAGTTGCGCCGTGTTTGCTCGGTTTAAACCGTCACAGGTCGCCAGCCTCACCTGGACCGGACGATAATAATTTCTACCCGCCGGACGCTTTTCGTCGCTGAGTTTGCCTCAAACTGCTGGATTCCCATCGCTGATTTCCCCCAACTCCAGGATTTTAATAGCTGGTTATAAAAAGTTCTGCCGACTTCAGCAGTCCGAGTGGATCGGGGCGTCCTTCCGTCTGCGGCGGACCCGGATAGAACCCGGCCTTTTGTTGTGCGGCTTCGGCAGTTTTGGTTGATCTGGAGAGATTTTTGGTTTTATCCCGAGGTTTGATGAGGACGTTCGGCCCGTCTGGATGCCCCTGCAGGAGCTCTCACTGACCGAGGCTGCTGGCATGAACACCGGCGGCGGGACCGGGAGCGTGGCGGAGCCGGGGGCGGGCGGAGAGGCGGACGGCATCCGGCACGCCGTCAGGACCGACTCGTTCCACGGGGTCTACACTGTGGAGGAGGAGCTGGGCAGGTGTGTGGGTTCTGTTGTTGTTTGTGTTGTTGTTTGTGCTGTTGTTTGTGTGAAACTCCGTGTATTGGTGAGGTTGTATCGGTGCAAGGGTGCGGGAAGTGTGATAAGGGTTGCGGAAGATGGCGGCGGACGTGTGACGGGATGTGTGAAGGGGGAGGGGGGCGCGAGGTTCACGCCATGATTATAATTATAACGTTATATTATTTAAACTGTAGCGTTAGATAATAATGTCCGGATCTGAACAGTGGCTGACAGTAACAAGCGTGTACAGGACTCCCCCGTGTATCTGTCTGTGTGTGTCTGGCCGAGTTGTGAAATGTGCCTCATCTCAGCTGTCAGCCCCAGGCAGTGTCATGGCGGGTCTGTTTACTGAACAGTTGAGAGAAAGTCGGGGAAGGTTTGTGAAGTTTGTGTGTAAAACCTGTTCCTCGGCCTTTAACATTTCCGTGTTCTCCATATTGGGACATTTCTCGTTCCTGACATCACATCCAAACTATTCAGGAATTCTAGCCGGAAGTCTGACCGACTCTGCATACCTGTGGCCCCCGTCACAGGCACAGACCTGCCAGCAAACTTGTTTCCCGGGACTCCTGTCACTTTACAGGAGTGGGGGCGTGCGGCGGGACCACAGGCCCACAACCCTGAGTCCTGGGTTCGAAGCCTGTTTTGTCACCGATCTTATGCCCTCGGGAAAGGCACTATAAACAACTTTCATCACTTATCGAAAAGTGTAGGGGTCCTTCCCGGTGTGAGTGCATCAAACCTTACTGTATAAAGTATAGGCTACAATAAGCTGAGGTTGGTCGCCTGAAAAAGAAGAAGAGCGCTGCCGCTTGTTTGGTGGTTACCAGCCGGGGTGGGGTTTCGCGGGGATAATCGGGCCTGTGTGCATCTCACCCCCCTCCCCCTGATCAGTTACACCGGCACCAGCCACCCGACACCTGAGCCAACCTCTCCACACTCTCCGCCCCGCTGCGCTGTTTTTGTGCCAACCAAACCTTTAAATACCTGCTTAGCAAGCCTGAAATCCGCCTGGATTCTGACTGTGGTTTCCAGATGTTCGGGCCTGTGAGAGGGCGGGAAGGTGTTTATATGTTCAGTAATGTGCAGTAATGTTCAGTTGTGTTCAGCTGTGTTCTGGGGGACAAGTGAGCTGGTTGTCATGATTAGCAGCCATTTATCAGGGCGATCTAGGGCAGGGGGCGGGCAGGTAAGCGATACCTCCTTAAGTAGCCAGGTAAGGAGATGCACAAAGCCTGGAAGAAAAGCCTCAAGTGGCGGAAAGGCTGCCGACACTTTCCCACGATGATGTAGTTAAGTGGAGGTGTAACACAGGGCTGCTGGAGGTGTAACACAGGGCTGCTGGAGGTGTAACACAGGGCTGCTGGAGGTGTAACACAGGGCTGCTGGAGGTGTAACACAGGGCTGCTGGAGGTGTAGCACAGGGCTGCTGGAGGTGTAACACAGGGCTGCTGGAGGTGTAACACAGGGCTGCTGGAGGTGTAGCACAGGGCTGCTGGAGGTGTAACACAGGGCTGCTGGAGGTGTAACACAGGGCTGCTGGAGGTGTAACACAGGGCTGCCGGAGGTGTAACACAGGGCTGCTGGAGGTGTAGCACAGGGCTGCTGGAGGTGTAACACAGGGCTGCTGGAGGTGTAACACAGGGCTGCTGGAGGTGTAGCACAGGGCTGCTGGAGGTGTAACACAGGGCTGCTGGAGGTGTAACACAGGGCTGCTGGAGGTGTAACACAGGGCTGCTGGAGGTGTAACACAGGGCTGCTGGAGGTGTAACACAGGGCTGCTGGAGGTGTAGCACAGGGCTGCTGGAGGTGTAACACAGGGCTGCTGTAGCTGGTGATGTAGTCAAAGTGGAGGTGTAACACAGGGCTGCTGGAGGTGTAACACGGCTGCTGGAGGTGTAACACAGGGCTGCTGGAGGTGTAACACAGGGCTGCTGGAGGTGTAACACGGCTGCTGGAGGTGTAACACAGGGCTGCTGGAGCTGGTGATGTAGTCAAAGTGGAGGTGTAACACAAGGCTGATATCACGGCCGTGGTCTTCAGGTCATCAGGCATATGTGTGAGCTAAACTAAGCATCAGCCTTTTTGGTAAGACAAGTGAGAAAATAACTTTACTGTAAGCTAAAAACAAACACGTTCTCAGAACGCGCCCCCCCTCCCGACGCCATGACAACCGTGATGTAAATATTGAGGCTGGGCTGCCAGGCAGGCCCAACTTTAGCCTGGCACAGGAAGGCCCTGTCATAGCAAGTCTGATATAGAACGGGCCATCCGCGCTGGAATACCACCCAGGAACTGGCGATATACACAATAATGCAGGGCTCGAAATTCAGTTTTGGGAACAGGTGCACCAAACCTAAAACTCAAGGTGTACAGAAAGAATTTTGGGTGCATAATGTGAAATAAAGTATAATATCAGCAAAATCTAATTACAAACCCAACTGCCTCTGTGAAGAACTTAAATCTGTAGTTCTATATAGTATATAGCTAACTTCAAAATTTAAAACAAGTCAAACAAAGCACTTGTATTGCTTCTTTTTAATCTTATACTTAGATTTCAAGAATAGTCTGTATACTACTAATCCACATGTACCTTTACCGTACATGTATCACTCACTCAGTAGAAAGCTATAGAAATATCTAGGTGCTGTGGTGCACCTACAGTTAAAACTTTTCGGTGCACAAAAGGTCATTATCATGCAGCACAAAAACCTTGATAAGGCAGTCTCCCTACAGCTGTAGCACGTGGCATGCTCTGTCCTTTGGTAGCACCCGTACCAAAAGCTGTTGTAGTAACGTGGCATGTTACTGATAATGACTGCAGACTGGTCCACTGTTCCTGGTGCAAGAGCAGATTTCTTGGTGCATAGACATGTACACGACCATGGTAAAATCCTAACCTAGTTGGTGCATAGACATGTACACGACCATGGTAAAATCCTGACCTAGTTGGTGCATAGACATGTACACGACCATGGTAAAATCCCAGCCTAGTTGGTGCATAGACATGTACACGACCATGGTAAAATCCTAACCTAGTTGGTGCATAGACATGTACTCTCACCTCTCAAATAAACGTACCGGTACGTTTATTTTTTTTCGCCAATAGTTCCACCCTGTACTTTCTTATTCTAGACGGTACGTTTATTATTTTTAGAAAAATTGAGGCTTTGCAAACCAGGAATCCCTCTAAAATCGTAAGTTAAGGTTTTTCTGCCCATATTTCCCCGGTATTTTTGCTCGTAATTCGCTATTTTTCGGCCTACCGGCGTTGATTTTCTCGCCGCTTTGACGGCCTTGTGAAAAGTATCCTGGCGGCACTCGTAACATATCGGTCGATATCGCTATGACGCTACAAAGTAAACCGGAAAATAAGACGCGACATTGACATTTTAAAATACAATTTTCATATAAATAACTTTGATAGTCTCTGTTTACATCGTAAACCAAAGCACGCTGATTAAAAAACGTGTGGAGTAGGGTGCTCGCCTACACAGGGAATAATAATAACTTTATTGCAAGTTCATGCCCGAAGGCTAATTGCAGACAAACATATGTACATGGAAATACATGGGAATCAAAAATAGTTATCTAGACTACTATCAAAGTTCTAAGTTAACTAAGGTTGACTACGGTTGGGTTTGACTTCTTTTTTGAAGGCAGTGGAAAATGAAGAGACCCACGTTTATAATAATAATTTCCTGACCACTATATCCGTAGTATCGGCAGCGCGGCGGAAGAATTATTTGTTCGCAGAAGACATGTAACACGTTAAAACAACAATCATAACTTAACTTCTCTTGTGATATGTGTTTTGAGGCCACAAAATCTCTAAAACGGCAGAAATATGTCCGATATGATTCGGTAAACAACAGCGCGAAATCGCGAAACATGGCCGCCACTCTCAGGCATGGCGACAGTAAAACTAGCAGCATATTGCGTAGTGCGGATACCGATCTTTAAAATGATACCGTAAACGCATGGAAATATTATATTTTTTGGGCAACGATAGACACACAGCGCCATATTTATTTTCAGAGGGTTCATTTTTTTAAATAATCGTAAGATTTTCCCAATTTAGGCGGTTCATCGCGGGTTTCTAGTGTCAACACGTAATGGGTAACTTCTTAGTATGTGCGGTCTGTGACGTTGAGCTACTTTTACAGTCGATCTCTGTTCAATATTGTGGGATTTACCGCGGGAACTCGGAATCCGAGCGTCTCACTTTGTTTTTGACGCTATGGAGCAAAAGTTTATAGACATATTTCTTCTGTGGAAGGACTGTGTTCATACTTGTGTCTTTTTGTGGTTGATGTCTTTAGAAAATATGATCAGGTACATTTAACTTTTAAAAGTACTCTGATGATTTTTGTCATATGTCACTGATTGTCAGTCATAATAAAATGATATAACAATTTTCTTTGATCACTTGCTTCAAGTCCCAAGTAGAAAAAGCATGTATCATGTACATTTTCACTTGTTGAATTTGAAAGCACCGTGGCCCCCGGTTAGGGGTCATAGCGGGGAACCTATGCCCAATTTTTCAATATTACTATTATATTTTACGAAGAGGCGAGGAAGATCATCATGATTTGAACAAGCTATGGACAGTTATTCTGTTCAATATCTATATACTTAATAGGTATGGCATAATTGACTAAATATAAGTTACCTACCTGCTTATTATCTTATTTCCCTCTGACAGTGACAGTTGTACATGTATGGACACAGTTTACCTAGCCTCGACTGTCGATTTTTGAAATTTTCCGGGGGGTACTTTTATTCCAGGGGGTACTTATATTACATTTTGAAGATTTGTCCGGGGGGTACTTCTATTCCAGGGGGTACTTCTATTTGAGAGGTGAGAGTACACGACCATGGTAAAATCCCAACCTAGTTGGTGCATAGACATGTACACGACCATGGTAAAATCCTAACCTAGTTGATATCAGCCCTAGCCTACAGCTTGGTACACTACTGGACACTGGAGCATCTATCCTTGTTGGTGCCCATATGTTGAACATTCCAGGAGGAATAGCTGTGCAGTATTTAATGCTACATGACTGTAGCTGCCTTGCCATGAGTCTATGAAAGAGAAACCCTGACCTGTCACCCCTGGAAATTGGAGATGGAAAGATTAAAATTCCCACCCTGTTCCCTGCACTCACACATGACACATGCCCTCTCTGTGTTCACAACTCCAGCCAGGCTATTGTGGTGTTGTGTTGCCATACAGAGTGGTCCATTATAATGGAGGGAGGGGGGCGCCTGGCCTCTGTGTACAGCTGATATCGTATGGTGGGGGAGGGGGGCGCCTGACCTCTGTGCACAGCTGATATCGTATGGTGGTGGGGAGGGGGGCGGCTGACAGTGGTCTGTGTACAGCTGAAATCGTATGGTGGGGGAGGGGGCGCCTGGCCTCTGTGTACAGCTGATATCGTATGGTGGGGGAGGGGGGCGGCTGACCTGTGTACAGCTGATATCGTATGGTGGGGGAGGGGGGCGGCTGACCTGTGTACAGCTGATATCGTATGGTGGGGGAGGGGGGCGGCTGACCTGTGTACAGCTGATATCGTATGGTGGGGGAGGGGGGCGCCTGGCCTCTGTGTACAGCTGATATTGTATGGTGGGGGAGGGGGCGCCTGACCTCTGTGTACAGCTAATATCGTATGGTGGGGGGAGGGGGGGCGCCTGACAGTGGTCTGTGTACAGCTGATATCGTATGGTGGGGGAGGGGGGCGCCTGACCTCTGTGTACAGCTGATATCGTATGGTGGGGGAGGGGGGCGCCTGACCTCTGTATAAAGCTGATATCGTATGTTGGGGGGAGGGGGGCGCCTGACCTCTGTGTACAGCTGAAATCGTATGGTGGGGGAGGGGGGCGCCTGACCTCTGTGTACAGCTGATATCGTATGGTGGGGGAGGGGGGCGCCTGACCTCTGTGTACAGCTGATATTGTAATGGTGGGGGGAGGGGGGCGCCTGACCTCTGTGTACAGCTAATATCGTATGGTGGGGGGAGGGGGGCGCCTGACCTCTGTGTACAGCTGAAATCGTATGGTGGGGGAGGGGGGCGCCTGGCCTCTGTGTACAGCCGATATCGTAAAGTGGGGGAGGGGGGCGCCTGACCTCTGTGTACAGCTGAAATCGTATGGTGGGGGAGGGGGGCGCCTGACCTCTGTGTACAGCTGATATTGTAATGGTGGGGGGAGGGGGGCGCCTGACCTCTTCCCTTATGTTGTTCTTGACCCCAGTGTTCTGAAGGCTGTGGAATGTGGGCCATGTGTTGGCGGTCCTACATGTACTCCAGCCTACCCAAACACTGGTAGTGTGATGGGGTATTATGTGCCGGTGGTCAGGACCTCCAACTGGGGTTGTGTTGCGCGCGTAATGTCTTCTATGTCATATGATACTTGCAGTAGTAGTGTGTATCTAAGTTATGTATGTATCTACATTCAGTACTGTAGTCATCCATGTACAAGTACAGACTGTATATATAGACCTACATTTATACAGCCAATACTAGTCAAACTGTGCATGTAAAAGTTACCATGTGTGCATCTATCTAGCAATAGTATATCTACATTATGTAGTCATAGTCCAGGGTTCTAACCAGCACCCGTCTTTCCATCATTTGACTGAATTTTGTTGCATATGAATATTATGATGGAAAGGTTGATGAAGGTTGGACATCCAGGAAGTAAAATCCACAAAAATAGTTATTATTATAATTATTATAATGGAAACATTTTTAGACCATCCCGTCAACCTTAATGGACAAAAATCCGTGAGTAAAGATGTAAAAATGTCAAAATTTGAAGGAATTGGTGGAAGGTTGTACACCTCTGACAGAAAAAAGAAGACTCTTTGTAATTGTAGGATCTTTTTGTCAATAGCAATTGGGGAAAGTATTTAGGGATGCTCTTGCAATTGATTATGTACTTTTTTTACTGTGTACTGTTAACATTCATTGGGGGTACTTTATTTTATTTTGGAGATAAGAGTAGAACTCAAGTTTGATCTCATATTTACAAGTATGTACGTACAGTACGTATGGTTGTATGATTGTACAAGTTTGTATGTACAGTACGTATTATTGTATGATTGTACAAGTTTGTATCAATGACGTGCCTGTCATGATGCATGTATGTGTATGTGCTGTGTGTCTCCCATCCCCAGTGTAATGAGGCCAGTGCCCACAGACTTGCAGTGAGAATATTGCCATATGGACCCGCCTGACCCCCCCCCCCCCATGGTTAGGGACCCCCTGTGGCTCGTACCCCCTGTGGCTCGTACCCCCTGTGCCTACGTGATGCTGTGTTTGCCCTCCCCAGTGTAATGAGGCCAGTGTGAGAATGTTGGCATGTGGGCGGCCGGACCCACCGCCTTATGTGGCGCTCAGTGCCCCCCACAGGTTACACCACTGCAAACACTTCTCCGAAGCCACCACTACATAAATACACCAACATGCCGAAACCACCACTACATACATACACCAACATGCCCCGGCTGTTTGCTGCTGCCTTGTTGCGACATGTCGGCTGGCTTTATATACCTTTTACTACGGACTGAGAGCAGCTTTTCTTCTGCCGCGGGTCAGAAGTCACCAGGTCAAGTTTGACCCACGTATCTCCCTACTGGTCACCCACGATCAGCTGTACACACCCACGTATCTCCCACTGGTCACCCACAATCAGCTGTACACACCCACGTATCTCTGCACTGATCACCCACATTCATCTGTACACACCCACGTATCTCACCACTAATCAGCTGTACACACCCACATATATCCCACTGGTCACCCACAATCAGTGGTACAAACCCACATACTCCCAACTGGTCACCCACTACCAGATGTACCTGTACACACCCACGTAATCAGGCACACATAGACACTCATAATCATATTAACAGCCATTACAGGTGCACTCACACACAAACGCGCACACATTTGCACACGCACACAAACCTAAACACACACGGACATATTTGTTTATTTTCGCAAGGGAAGGTTTGCTGATGTTGTTTGTATGTTTTGTTTATGTTTATTTATTTATTCCGCAGGGGAAAGTTTGCCGTGGTTAAGAAGTGCCGCAGGAAGAGCTCGGGGCAGGAGTACGCGGCGAAGTTCATCCGGAAGCGTCGGAAAGGTCAGGACTGCCGGGAGACGATCCTGCAGGAGATCCGCATCCTGGAGATGTCTGCGGAGCACGGCCGGCTCATCGACCTGTACGAGGTGTTCGAGACCCACGCAGAGATGGTCCTCGTGCTGCAGTAGTGAGTACTTTCACTTTCCTTGTTTCCTCGTGCTGCAGTAGTGAGTACTTTCACTTTCCTCGTGCTGCAGTAGTGAGTACTTTCACTTTCCTCGTGCTGCAGTAGTGAGTACTTTCACTTTCCTTGTGCTGCAGTAGTGAGTACTTTCACTTTCCTTGTGCTACAGTAGTGAGTACTTTCACTTTCCTCGTGCTGCAGTAGTGAGTACTTTCACTTTCCTTGTGCTACAGTAGTGAGTACTTTCACTTTCCTTGTGCTGCAGTAGTGAGTACTTTCACTTTCCTTGTGCTGCAGTAGTGAGTACTTTCACTTTCCTTGTGCTACAGTAGTGAGTACTTTCACTTTCCTCGTGCTGCAGTGAGTACTTTTACTTTCCTGTTGCTGCAGTAGTGAGTACTTTCACTTTCCTTGTGCTGCAGTAGTGAGTACTTTCACTTTCCTCGTGCTGCAGTAGTGAGTACTTTTACTTTCCTCGTGCTGCAGTAGTGAGTACTTTCACTTTCCTTGTGCTGCAGTAGTGAGTACTTTTACTTTCCTGTTGCTGCAGTAGTGAGTACTTTTACTTTCCTGTTGCTGCAGTAGTGAGTACTTTCACTTTCCTCGTGCTGCAGTAGTGAGTACTTTCACTTTCCTCGTGCTGCAGTAGTGAGTACTTTCACTTTCCTCGTGCTGCAGTAGTGAGTACTTCCCTTGTGCTGGAGTAGTTCTGCCGGTACACACAGTTTCGGGAGGGAACATGTTTTCCTCTCAGTCCAAAATGTCTGACAAGCCAGGAGAAAACTTGTTGTGAATCGAACTGCTGGCCGCGGTATTCAGGTTTGTGCTGCCAGTTTTCAGCACATTCCAGACGAGCTGACAGACACCACCGGGTACCGTTCTGGCAATGCTGCTTGGTGTCGACTGAGAATCTCAGAAATTAATACAGAAACACAAACATATACGTAGAGTAGACAAGCCAGAAACAAGACTTGTTTTTGTAGTGAAGTAACAACAGCCGCAGCTGTTTGCACCCATTCAACTCAATGTGAGGAAAGAGGAGGGGGGTGGTCAGTAGATATAACAGCTGGACACAGTTCCAACTTAAGGACAGACCAGTAATATTGACAGCACAGTGAGCTGGTAACAGCAGTAGCTGCCGGGTGCAGTCCTGTTTCAGGGAGTTACATGCAGGAATGCAGTTTTGACCTCCACATGTACAGTATTCTGTTTGGCTTGTCTGTGTGTGTGTGTGTGTGTGTGTTTCTTTGTGTGTGTGCAGGTTTATCACATTGTGTGTGTGTGTGTGTATTTGTGTGCTATGGTTGTTGACATGTTGTTATTGTTATTGACATGTTGTTGTTTACCCCCAGCGCGGCGGGAGGGGAGATTTTTGACCACTGTGTGACGGAGGAGGACGACTGCTTTAAGGAGCGGGACGTCGTGCGGCTGATGCGGCAGATCCTGGAGGGCGTGTCCTTCCTGCACGAGCGCAACGTCATTCACCTCGACCTTAAGGTATGTCTTAAACGTCATCCACCTCGACCTTAAGGTATGTCTTAAACATCATCCACCTAGACCTTAAGGTATGTCTTAAACATCATCCACCTAGACCTTAAGGTATGTCTTAAACATCATCCTTACCTTAACATCCTCCTTATCTTAACATTATTCATCTGGACCTTAAGGTATGTCTTAAACATCATCCACCTCGACCTTAAGGTATGTCTTAAACATCATCCACCTCGACCTTAAGGTATGTCTTAAACATCATCCACCTCGACCTTAAGGTATGTCTTAAACATCGTCCACCTAGACCTTAAGGTATGTCTTAAACTTCATCCACCTCGACCTTAAGGTATGTCTTAAACATCATCCTTACCTTAACATCCTCCTTATCTTAACATTATTCATCTGGACCTTAAGGTATGTCTTAAACATCATTCACCTCGACCTTAAGGTATGTCTTGAACATCATCCTTACCTTAACATCCTCCTTATCTTGACATCATTCATCTGGACCTTAAGGTATGTCTTAAACGTCATTCACCTCGACCTTAAGGTATGTCTTAAATATCATTCACCTCAACCTTAAGGTATGTCTTAAACATCATCCTTACCTTAACATCCTCCTTATCTTAACATCATTCATCTGGACCTTAAGGTATGTCTTAAACATCATCCACCTCGACCTTAAGGTATGTCTTAAACATCATCCACCTCGACCTTAAGGTATGTCTTAAACATCGTCCACCTAGACCTTAAGGTATGTCTTAAACTTCATCCACCTCGACCTTAAGGTATGTCTTAAACATCATCCTTACCTTAACATCCTCCTTATCTTAACATTATTCATCTGGACCTTAAGGTATGTCTTAAACATCATTCACCTCGACCTTAAGGTATGTCTTGAACATCATCCTTACCTTAACATCCTCCTTATCTTGACATCATTCATCTGGACCTTAAGGTATGTCTTAAACGTCATTCACCTCGACCTTAAGGTATGTCTTAAATATCATTCACCTCAACCTTAAGGTATGTCTTAAACATCATCCTTACCTTAACATCCTCCTTATCTTAACATCATTCATCTGGACCTTAAGGTATGTCTTAAACATCATCCACCTCGACCTTAAGGTATGTCTTAAACATCATCCACCTCGACCTTAAGGTATGTCTTAAACATCCACCTTATCTTAACATCCTCCATAACACTGCTCCCATATTAACCTGTGCACTTCTTGTATTCCAAGCCCCAGAACATCCTGCAGGTCACAGCAAACCTGCTAGGTGTCGCTGCTGCACTGCTCCCTTGTTGTTGTTCACATATTCCTAGACCCAGAACATCCTGCTGACCAAGCCGACGCCTACAGGTCACACCAAACCTGCTAGGTGTCGCTGCTGCACTGTTTTCACCAGTGTTGTTCTTATTTCCCCAGCCCCAGAACATCCTGCTCACGAAGCCGGCGCCCTGCGGTGACATCAAGCTGGTGGATTTCGGGCTGGCGCGGCGGGTCAACGTGCACGAAGAGATCCGGGAAATCGTGGGAACACCCGACTACGTGGCGCCTGAGGTGCTGAGCTTCGAACCCCTGTCCACTGCTACTGACATGTGGTAAGTGAGCTTCGAACCCCTGTCCCCTGCTACCGACATGTGGTAAGTGAGCTTCGAACCCCTGTCCACTGCTACTGACATGTGGTAAGTGAGCTTCGAGCCCGTCCACTGCTACCGACATGTGGTAAGTGAGCTTCGAACCCCTGTCCACTGCTACCGACATGTGGTAAGTGAGCTTCGAACCCCTGTCCCCTGCTACCGACATGTGGTAAGTGAGCTTCGAGCCCCTGTCCACTGCTACCGACATGTGGTAAGTGAGCTTCGAACCCCTGTCCACTGCTACCGACATGTGGTAAGTGAGCTTCAAACCCCTGTCCCCTGCTACCGACATGTGGTGAGCTTCGAACCCCTGTCCACTGCTACTGACATGTGGTAAGTGAGCTTCGAGCCCCTGTCCACTGCTACAGACATGTGGTGAGCTTCGAACCCCTGTCCACTGCTACTGACATGTGGTAAGTGAGCTTCGAGCCCCTGTCCACTGCTACTGACATGTGGTAAGTGAGCTTCGAGCCCCTGTCCACTGCTACAGACATGTGGTGAGCTTCGAACCCCTGTCCACTGCTACCGACATGTGGTAAGTGAGCTTCGAACCCCTGTCCCCTGCTACCGACATGTGGTGAGCTTCGAACCCCTGTCCACTGCTACTGACATGTGGTAAGTGAGCTTCGAGCCCCTGTCCACTGCTACAGACATGTGGTAAGTGAGCTTCGAGCCCCTGTCCACTGCTACCAACGTGCTAAGTGAGCTTCGAACCCCTGTCCACTGCTACCGACATGTGGTAAGTGAGCTTTGAACCCCTGTCCACTGCTACTGACATGTAGTAAGTGAGCTTCGAACCCCTGTCCACTGCTACTGACATGTGGTAAGTGAGCTTCGAACCCCTGTCCACTGCTACCAACGTGCTAAGTGAGCTTCGAACCCCTGTCCACTGCTACCGACATGTGGTAAGTGAGCTTCGAACCCCTGTCCACTGCTACCGACATGTGGTAAGTGAGCTTCGAACCCCTGTCCACTGCTACCGACATGTGGTGAGCTTCGAACCCCTGTCCACTGCTACCGACATGTGGTAAGTGAGCTTCGAACCCCTGTCCACTGCTACCGACATGTGGTAAGTGAGCTTCGAACCCCTGTCCCCTGCTACCAACATGTGGTAAGTGAGCTTCGAACCCCTGTCCCCTGCTACCGACATGTGGTAAGTGAGCTTCGAACCCCTGTCCACTGCTACCGACATGTGGTAAGTGAGCTTCGAGCCCCTGTCCACTGCTACCAACGTGCTAAGTGAGCTTCGAACCCCTGTCCACTGCTACCGACATGTGGTAAGTGAGCTTCGAGCCCCTGTCCACTGCTACCGAAATGTGGTTAGGCATATCATAAATGTGGAATACAACACGGTATATTCCGTATCACCAGAAGTACCAGCCCAACCGCGGGAGGGTGATGTGGAATATACCGTGTTGTATTCCAAATTTCACATGTGCTTGCGTACGTGATGTTAACGTGTTGTTGTTAACAGGAGTATCCGCATCCTTGCGTACGTGATGTTTACGTGTTGTTATTTACAGAGTATCGGCGTCCTTGCGTACGTGATGTTTACGTGTTGTTATTTACAGAGTATCGGGGTGCTTGCGTACGTGATGTTTACGTGTTGTTGTTGTTAACAGGAGTATCGGGGTGCTTGCGTACGTGATGTTTACGTGTTGTTGTTATTTACAGGAGTATCGGCGTCCTTGCGTACGTGATGTTTACGTGTTGTTGTTATTTACAGGAGTATCGGCGTCCTTGCGTACGTGATGTTGACCGGACACTCCCCGTTCCTCGGCGACAGCAAACAGGAGACGTTCCTGAACATCTCCACTCTCAACTACGACTTCCCCGAGGAGCTGTTCTTAGACGTCTCGGCCGACGCTCAAGACTTCATGAAGAGTCTGCTCGTCAAGGAGCCAGAGTAGGTCTTAGTCTTTCTTACTAGAGCTGTTAGAGCTGTGTGCCGATACAGAACCGGTACAATCAATTACGGATCTGAAATACCTGGACCCTTGTGTACCGGTACTAATCAATAATGTACAGGTCCGAAATACCTGAACCCTGGTGTACCATTACTGGACAGGTACTAATCAGGTCAAGCCTTGTTAGGATGACAGGTCGAGGGGGGGTATTTGTGGGGGATGGCAACTTTGACAGATAGAATTACCATGAAATTACCATGGCAGTGGACAGAAGCCACATCTATACTTCCTGCAGCACAGAAAAACATATTTCAAAGGCTGGAGTGAAATATAGCTCCTATATTAAAACAATAGGAGCTATTGTCCCCTTTTACTTCAACCTCGTCTTGAGTTGTCTAATTCGCTTTCTATTGGACTTCTAAAAATTTGTCTTCTCCTTATTTGCATATCAATTCATAGTTCGTGGTTATAAACCTGCTGTTCAACTGATCTTGCTCACAGTCACTGACGAAAAGTAGTGGATGCTACTTGAAACGTCTGACCGTTTCCAAAATCATATCCAGTTGTTTGAGTAATTGCTTTTTGGCGCTGGAGTGAAATGTTCATAAAAGTAATACCTAGCTCAATGGAATACTGTAAATGCAGAAATGTTCGCGGTGATTTTATGTTCAATTTTTGTCCAATACTGTAGCAGTAAGTGTCTATAATGCTGTCGCAAACTTACAGGGTCAGGTCCGAACCTGTATCTTAACCCATGTACCTGTACCTTGAATGAGGACATCGGTGATGTCATCTCGAGAGACTATGGGTTCATCTGTACCTGTACCTAAAATTTTACAGAGCTCTACTCCTTACTAGGTCCTTAGCAGAGCAAGTCTAGATATAAGTCTTCCTTGCTAGTTCTTCAGCTGTTCTTGTGTTACTTATGTCCAGGTGTCAAACTCTGCTTGTAGTACCATGCTGCCTGTCCGTACACTCGCCAACAAAAATCATGCATCTTTTACATTTGAGTGCTACATTTTTTTCAGCTGCATGTACCTTGCACTACCAAAATAGCTTGATATTGCGTGCCGACTGTTGGTATTTCACCAACAAAGACATGCACCCCACCATGCCTTACGCTACCTATCATCCTGTTGTTGTCCTGTTTCCTGTCTAACGCCCTGTTGTTCTGTTTCCTGTCTAACGCCCTGTTGTCCTGTTTCATGTCTAACGCCCTGTTGTTGTTCTGTTTCCTGTCTAACGCCCTGTTGTTGTCCTGTTTCATGTCTAACGCCCTGTTGTTGTTCTGTTTTAGGGACAGAGCAACTGCTAAAGAGTGCCTGCTGCACCCTTGGCTGTGCGCGGCCTCCAAGTCACCGGCTATCGACTTCTCGGTGGTGGCCCCAGAGCCGGAACCTTCTCAGTCCCGGGATGGTCCGCCGCAGGACCCTTCTCAGTCCCAGGACGGTCTGCGCTCCCCCTTCCTGGGCCAGCGGCGCCCCCTGGAGTGTAACAAGGAGAACTGCAAGGAGGACGCGGCTGTGCCAAAAAGGTTCAAGTTCGACGACTCCTTTGTCTCCATTCAGGAGATCAAGAGAGAACTCGTGTATTAGAGCTGCCCCCTGTCAGGGCCCGGTGGTACTGCAGGGAGCATGTTGGGACTTCCCAGAGGAAGCCAAGACCACTTCTCTCATCAGGCTTTACAGTAGAACTGCCCCCTGTCAGGGTACTGCGGTACTGCAGGGAATCGGGCCTTACAGACAAAACTTGTCTCTGCGGGAAAGGAGCAACTTTGGCCACTGTCTCCCCAGGAATGCTGGGATTGATACCCAGAATGCTCTGCGCCACTATGGTGTCCAAAGGGATCAATGATTCATCAATAACCTGTCAATAACCCGTCAATAATCGATATGGACAAGGAAAGGAAGGAAGCTGGACATGTCTGCGAAGTTGCCGACAGTCGTACGTTTTACCTCTGTTAAACACTCTAGGTTCTTTCTGGCTGGTATGGCTGAATGTGTGCCCAGAATCCCCCACCACACCCTCCAGATTAGTGCCCAGAAGCCCCCACCACACCCTCCCATCTCCCTGTGTTCCTGTTGTGCAGATTTTATTGTTCATAAGTAGACTTGTGAGAATGTTTCTGAAGTGTAATATAGCATGTACAGGGGTGTAGTGGGGAGGCGGTGTCTTCTCATAGTGGCAATGCAACTAGTGTACAGATGTCAATCAAAATGTCCCAAACATGTTACACAATGTGGCAAACAATGTACATAATGTATTTTATGCTTTTATGTTGAATTACACAAGGGCATTACACAACTGCCTTATATAGACATGACAGCTGCCTTATAGAGAAACATGTAACTGCCATGACATTAGGACTACTGCCTTATATGGACAAAACAGACATGACAGCAGGTCAGCTGCCTTATATGGAAGCATAGAACAGACATGACAACAGGTCAACTGCCTTATATGGAAACATAGAGCAGACACGACAACAGGTCAGCTGCCTTATATGGAAACATAGAACAGACATGACAACAGGTCAGCTGCCGTATATGGAAACAGGACAACAGGTCAGCTGCCTTATATGGACAAATAGACATGACAACAGGTCAGCTGCCTTATATGGACAAATAGACATGACAACAGGCCAGCTGCCTTATATGGACAAATAGACATGACAACAGGCCAGCTGCCTTATATGGAAACAGGATAACAGGTCAGTTGCCTTATATGGATGTAAACATGTAGGAAATTCTATACCTTGCTGGGCTTCCCTCCGTAACCGGCAGAAAGTTTATTTACCTCCACTGATGTTACTGAGTAGTGGTGCTATAGAGAGTTTATAGGGAATGACGTCACATATAGTTCTATTGTCAGAATGCAGAAATTTGCGCCAAGTTTATAGCCTTATTATGTCACCTTGTATGTTTGTCACGTTACAAGTGCCAAATATGGACACTGATGCATGATGGGGCTTTACTTCCCCACACCTTGGGACCAGTTGTCATGGAAACACATCAATCATCCTGTAACCATAGCAACCAAAGATGGTGTTTTCTGTTCCAAATTTCCACCGACAAATCGCCAACGTGGTTAGACATGTCACATGACCACTTCTAGCGCGTTTCTCAAATTGTAATTTTATCATTTTTATATTATTTTGTAATGCTTTTTTTTCAGAACTGTAAATACAGAATAAAATTAAAAGATAGTGAATTTCAGCCTGTCAGGATTCGAGGTTTGTGTGAATGTAACTGGGCTGGTTTGGACAGCTCTGATGTTTGTGTGAATGTAACTGGGCTGGTTTGGACAGCTCTGATGTTTGTGTGAATGTAACTGGGCTGGTTTGGACAGCTCTGATGTTTGTGTGAATGTAACTGGGCTGGTTTAGACTGCTCTGATGTTTGTGTGAATGTAACTGGGCTGGTTTGGACAGCTCTGATGTTTGTGTGAATGTAACTGGGCTGGTTTGGACTGCTCTGATGTTTGTGTGAATGTAACTGGGCTGGTTTGGACAGCTCTGATGTTTGTGTGAATGTAACTGGGCTGGTTTGGACTGCTCTGATGTTTGTGTGAATGTAACTGGGCTGGTTTGGACTGCTCTGAGGTTTGTGTGAATGTAACCGGGCTGGTTTGGACAGCTCTGATGTTTGTGTGAATGTAACTGGGCTGGTTTGGACAGCTCTGATGTTTGTGTGAATGTAACTGGGCTGGTTTGGACAGCTCTGATGTTTGTGTGAATGTAACTGGGCTGGTTTGGACTGCTCTGATGTTTGTGTGAATGTAACTGGGCTGGTTTGGACTGCTCTGATGTTTGTGTGAATGTAACTGGGCTGGTTTGGACAGCTCTGATGTTTGTGTAAATGTAACTGGGCTGGTTTGGACTGCTCTGATGTTTGTGTGAATGTAACTGGGCTGGTTTGGACAGCTCTGATGTTTGTGTGAATGGAACTGGGCTGGTTTGGACTGCTCTGATGTTTGTGTGAATGTAACTGGGCTGGTTTGGACTGCTCTGATGTTTGTGTGAATGTAACTGGGCTGGTTTGGACTGCTCTGATGTTTGTGTGAATGTAACTGGGCTGGTTTGGACTGCTCTGATGTTTGTGTAAATGTAACTGGGCTGGTTTGGACAGCTCTGATGTTTGTGTGAATGTAACTGGGCTGGTTTAGACTGCTCTGATGTTTGTGTAAATGTAACTGGGCTGGTTGGGATGGCTATGAGTTAGGACAGATGTGAATATATTGTTCTGTGATAACTGATCAGTGGTACGTCACACGGCCTGATTAATGTTCTCAGCGATGCTTTCACGCCTCCATTAGAGTTCCCGCCATTCGATATGGCTCCGCAGCTCATGCTATTAATAGAAGGGTCCGTATTCTGTTAGGAGAGGGGTCGTCCGGGAATAGCAAGGTGACTTTTTTTTCCTATTCGTACACATTTTGGCATGTGTCGTTGGAAAGCCACTTCAAGCATTGTACATGCGTTGCTGAATGAAAGTCATCCCTTTAATCAATGGTATCTTTATTTTGAATTCAATCGCTGAATTTCCAGTGTGTATTTTTTCCAATTCAAATGTTTCATTTTCATATATCTGCCCACCAATCCTAGCGCTGGGAGATGTCACGTGATCCAATCCAATGACGTCACGGGTTCATCTCAGGTCAGCAATCTCGAACGTGGAACGAACATTGGTAATGACCTTCACCTTTGCCCCTAGCCAACGGCATGGGGTAGTCTCTATAAAAGGTGAAGGTCGTGATTTGTCGATGGTGGTTTCGTGTCCTCACCTGACCTGATCAAGGTCTCAGGTTTGAGGAATCGATGCGGCTGTCAGTCCGCTGGGCGGGAACCACGCACGGATACAAATGTAGATATCTTAGATTCTTTAGGGGCAACTTTTCAAAGAGAAAGGAATCTGTCACAGCCAATCAATCAATCATGCCATTAATTCACCATAACCCTTAAACTATTTCCTCCACACAAACACACATACACTCCATCCCCCCACACATATACGACCCCCACACACACACACAAGCATACATACACTCCACCCCCCCCCCCACCCACACACACACATACGCCCCCCCCCCACACACAAACATATATACACTCCATCCCCCCTACACACACACACATACGACCCACACACACACAGTGACACACACACACACAAATATACACTCCATCCCCTACACACATACGAACCGCCCCCCCCCCCCCCCCACACACACACACATCGCCATACATAAATAACAAACACCCCACTCACCCACCCATCAAGAGACGCAGGCATCCTGTTATAATGACTGTAATACGAACGCTTTCAGCACGACTTTATTTATATCTTCATGTAACTCCCTGACAAAGACGTCGCCACAAACCGTGTGACAAGCTACACATGACGTCACGCCTGGCCGCCATGTTGAGCAAATAAATCGTACAGAACGGCTGCAATTAAACTGCCTGTCGCACATGACGTAACGTTACAGAACAGTAACCGTGGAAACGGAGCACGTTATTCTACAGAACTAGTTCTTGTGCTGTTAAGACCGCAGCAGTTTAATATCTTTTAACCTATGTCTTTTACATCAGGTGGTTCAAACCAAGCTGCTAGTCTCGCAGCAGGCCAAGTCAAGGCCTCTATAAGGGTCACAGTAATCGTACGTTACGTGTAGGGTAGGCCGGCCCACTTTCCGCATGTCCTAAGGTTCACATTAACCACACCTCGCGTGTAGGGTAGGGTAGGCAGGCCCACTTTCCGTTTGCCCTAAGGTTCACATTAACCACACCTCGTGTGTAGGGTAGGGTAGGCCGGCCCACTTCCCGTTTGTCCTAAGGTTCACATTAACCACACCTCGCGTGTAGGGCAGGGTAGGCAGGCCCACTTCCCGTTTGTCCTAAGGTTCACATTAACCACACCTCGTGTGTAGGGTAGGGTAGGCCGGCCCACTTCCCGTTTGCCCTAAGGTTCACATTAACCACACCTCGTGTGTAGGGTAGGGTAGGCCGGCCCACTTTCCGTTTGCCCTAAGGTTCACATTACCCACACCTCGCGTGTAGGGTAGGGTAGGCAGGCCCACTTCCCGTTTGTCCTAAGGTTCACATTAACCACACCTCGTGTGTAGGGTAGGGTAGGCAGGCCCACTTTCCGTTTGCCCTAAGGTTCACATTACCCACACCTCGCGTGTAGGGTAGGGTAGGCAGGCCCACTTCCCGTTTGTCCTAAGGTTCACATTAACCACACCTCGTGTGTAGGGTAGGGTAGGCAGGCCCACTTTCCGTTTGCCCTAAGGTTCACATTGACCACACCTGGCGTGTAGGGCAGGGTAGGCAGGCCCACTTCCCGTTTGTCCTAAGGTTCACATTAACCACACCTCGTGTGTAGGGTAGGGTAGGCCGGCCCACTTCCCGTTTGCCCTAAGGTTCACATTAACCACACCTGGCGTGCAGGGTAGGGTAGGCCGGCCCACTTTCCGTTTGCCCTAAGGTTCACATTAACCACACCTGGCGTGTAGGGTAGGGTAGGCAGGCCTGCCTTCCACATGTCCTAAGGTTCACATTACCCACACCTGGCGTGTAGGGTAGGGTAGGCAGGCCCACTTCCCGTTTGTCCTAAGGTTCACAATAACCACACTTGGCCTGTGTGATTCCGGGTTTGCCTGTATCATTCCGGATTGGCCTGTGTGATTCCGGGTTGGACTATGTGATTCCGGATTGGACTATATGATTCCGGGTTGGCCCATGTTCTGCATGCAGGGTCTTGTCCGGTTTGGCTCACGCTTTGTGGTCTGTTCGGCTCCATTTTTATTCCGGTTTGGCCCATTTTGTGTCAGATGGGTTCTTTTTCCCTCCAGGTTTAGCCTTGCATATCCGGTTTGGCCCTTTGCTATTCCATTTTTACCCTTTGCTATTCCGGCTTGGCCCTCCATCATTCCGGTTTGGCCCTCTGCCATTCCAGTCTGGCCCCTTTCTTACTCCGGTTTGGCCCATGTTTTGAGCGGTTAGACCCGCTTCTATTCCGGCTTGTCCAGTGTTCTGAGCGGTTAGACCCGTTGCTATTCCGGTTTGGCCCATAATCTGAGCGGTTAGGCCCGTTGCTATTCCGGTTTGGCCCATGTTTTGAGCGGTTAGGCCCGTTGCTATTCCGGTTTGGCCCGTGTTCTGAGCGGCTAGACCCGTTGCTATTCCGGTTTGGCCCATAATCTGAGCGGTTAGGCCCGTTGCTATTCCAGCTTGGCCCGTGTTCTGAGCGGTTAGGCCCGTTGCTATTCCGGCTTGGCCCATGTTTTGAGCGGTTAGGCCCGTTGCTATTCCGGTTTGGCCCATAATCTGAGCGGTTAGGCCCGTTGCTATTCCGGTTTGGCCCGTGTTCTGAGCGGTTAGGCCCGTTGCTATTCCAGCTTGGCCAGTGTTCTGAGCGGTTAGGCCCGTTGCTATTCCGGCTTGGCCTATGTTTTGAGCGGTTAGACCCGTTGCTATTCCGGTTTGACCCATATTCTGAGCGGTTAGGCCCGTTGCTATTCCGGTTTGGCCCGTGTTCTGAGCGGTTAGGCCCGTTGCTATTCCGGCTTGGCCCGTGTTCTGAGCGGTTAGGCCCGTTGCTATTCCGGTTTGACCCATATTCTGAGCGGTTAGGCCCGTTGCTATTCCGGTTTGGCCCGTGTTCTGAGCGGTTAGGCCCGTTGCTATTCCGGCTTGGCCCGTGTTTTCAGCGGTTACAACCGTTGCTATTCCGGTTTGGCCCATGTTTTGAGCGGTTAGGCCCGTTGCTATTCCGGTTTGGCCCGTGTTCTGAGCGGCTAGACCCGTTGCTATTCCGGTTTGGCCCGTGTTCTGAGCGGTTAGGACCGTTGCTATTCCGGCTTGGCCCGTGTTTTGAGCGGTTACAACCGTTGCTATTCCGGCTTGGCCCATGTTTTTAGTGGTTAGACCCATTGCTATTCCGGTTTGGCCCATAATCTGAGCGGTTAGGCCCGTTGCTATTCCGGTTTGGCCCATGTTTTGAGCGGTTAGGCCCGTTGCTATTCCGGTTTGGCCCGTGTTCTGAGCGGCTAGACCCGTTGCTATTCCAGCTTGGCCCGTGTTCTGAGCGGTTAGGCCCGTTGCTATTCCGGCTTGGCCTATGTTTTGAGCGGTTAGACCCGTTGCTATTCCAGCTTGGCCCGTGTTCTGAGCGGTTAGACCCGTTGTTATTCCGGCTTGGCCCATGTTTTGAGCGGTTAGACCCGTTGCTATTCCGGTTTGACCCATATTCTGAGCGGTTAGGCCCGTTGCTATTCCGGTTTGGCCCGTGTTCTGAGCGGTTAGGCCCGTTGCTATTCCGGCTTGGCCCGTGTTTTCAGCGGTTACAACCGTTGCTATTCCGGTTTGACCCATATTCTGAGCGGTTAGGCCCGTTGCTATTCCGGTTTGACCCATATTCTGAGCGGTTAGGCCCGTTGCTATTCCGGTTTGGCCCGTGTTTTGAGCGGTTAGGCCCGTTGCTATTCCGGTTTGGCCCATAATCTGAGCGGTTAGGCCCGTTGCTATTCCGGTTTGGCCCGTGTTCTGAGCGGCTAGACCCGTTGCTATTCCAGCTTGGCCCGTGTTCTGAGCGGTTAGGCCCGTTGCTATTCCGGCTTGGCCCGTGTTTTGAGCGGTTAGGCCCGTTGCTATTCCGGCTTGGCCCGTGTTTTGAGCGGTTAGGCCCGTTGCTATTCCGGCTTGGCCCATGTTTTGAGCGGGAGGCAGCCGCAGCGTCGTTTGTACTTCTGACTTTCCGGGGTCAAGGTCATGGCCCAGCGGGTCTCCAGCTCGAAGACCCTCCTGAAGACGTCCGTGACCTGCTCCTCGTCCGTGACCGTGACCTCTAAGAACGCGCAGTTCCAGATCAGTTCCAGCTCCGTTCCCTCCTTCTTCTTGACGTCGCGCTGGTCCGCCAGGTCCGTCTTGGTACCCACCAGCACCACGGGCACCTGGAAGATGTCGGTCCTGACGGAGCGCACCAGCTCGTACAGCGTCTTGGCCTCCTCGAAGGAGTGCTTGTCCGTGACGGAGTAGACCAGGAGGATGGCCTTGGCCTTGTAGATAGCGAGTCTCCTCATGGCGGGGAAGTTGTAGGATCCGGTGGTGTCGATGACACGCAGCGTGCAGACGCCCTTGTCGCAGCCCACCACGCGCGTGTAGACGTCCTCCACGGTCGGCCGGTGCTGCGCCGGGTACTCTCCCGTGATGAACCGCCGCACCAGCGCCGTCTTCCCCGCGCCACGAGCCCCCAGCACCGCGATAAAGTAGTCCATCGGCCGGGGGCAGCCCCGTCTCAGCCCTAAAAACTGCACGGGGTCCGCCAAACCCCTTACCGCCGGGCCACCGCCGTCCTCGCGGCGCCTCGCGCACCCAGCACCGCGATAAACCAGCCTATCATGTCGTCATGCAGGACGTTCTTCCCTTCTGTGATGCTGGTGACGTAGTCCTCGCGGTGATCACTAATCCTCACTACAGAAAGCAGTTCGCAGAGTGAGGTCGATGATCCCGCCCGGCTGCAGTTTTGCCTTTATCGTCCCTCAGCCACGACTGGTGAGGAAATCCGTCAGACTGAAGACTGCCGGGCCGGGCTGACCTCAGCTGCGCGCGGCAGCAGTGACGGATGCGCGGGGAAACGCGCAGAGGCGCCGGCGTCTGGCGGGGCAGGAGCGGCCATCAGTCACCCCACTCAGAGCCTGTTCGGGCGGCGGCTACCAGCTGATGGCATCAGGGAGGAGCTCAGTGTTTGTACATCAGGACGGAGCTCAGTGTTTGTAAATCAGGAACGGGCTCAGTGTCTATAAGCCCCTCGGCTGTCTGACCCCCAACGGTAATTGGTTTTTAGGATTCCGCGGACCGCTGATGCGGCAATTAAAATCATTTCGCGCAGAGTCCCTCAGACGCTGAATCGCTTTACGGGGACCTCTAGGCTGTTTGGCTGCAGTAGATCAACTGTCGATGTGGGGAGACTACTCACAGCTTCGGGAACCTCCAGCTGGGGAAGGGCGGGTAGACCCGTAGGTAGACCCCGGGACGTACGGACTGGCAGGTTGTTGTTGTTGTACTGATGTTGTACTGTTGGCAGGTGTACTGATGGGATATTTCCTCGCCGGAAGCGTCACAGTTTACGAAGATGGGACAGAGGGGTGAAAGGTGGCTGTAGCAGGGATATTGAAGCGGCTGTAGCGGCGGTTGGCACCTTGGCTGTAGCAGGGATATTGAAGCGGCTGTAGTGGCGGTTGGCACCGTGGCTGTAGCAAGGCTGTTGTAGCGGTTGTAGCAGCTATGTTGTAGCGATTGTAGCAGCGGTGGTTGTTACGCTGGCGCTGTGATGCCCCGGTTGAACGGACCTGTGCAGGATGAAAAGCGCAGAGTGACAACCACGCAGTTACATCTCTGTTCTATCGAGTGATCCAAGTCAGTAAATCACTGTTTCCCATCCCGGCGCCGTCCGCAGCAGGTTAGCTATTTCCGGAGAGGAGAGTCGGGAGCTAGGACAGGCTTGGATACCAGACTAGGTTAGCGCGGCAAGACGGGATCAGCTGCGGGATGAGCTGCTTATCAGCAGGGCTTCCGCGGGCGACGCGAGTCTGAGCGTCCATAAATAACGGTTAGATAACGGCAGAAATGCGGCTGAACATTAAAAAATAACGGCAGGAACACAAGTCTGAACATTCATGAATAACGGCAGGAACACAAGTCTGAACATTCATAAATAACGGCAGGAACACAAGTCTGAACATTCATGAATAACGGCAGGAACACAAGTCTGAACATTCATGAATAACGGCAGGAACACAAGTCTGAACATTCATAAATAACGGCAGGAACACAAGTCTGAACATTCATAAATAACGGCAGGAACACAAGTCTGAACATTAAAAAATAACGGCAGGAACACAAGTCTGAACATTCATAAATAACGGCAGGAACACAAGTCTGAACATTCATAAATAACGGCAGGAACACAAGTCTGAACATTCATGAATAACGGCAGGAACACAAGTCTGAACATTCATAAATAACGGCAGGAACACAAGTCTGAACATTCATAAATAACGGCAGGAACACAAGTCTGAACATTCATAAATAACGGCAGGAACACAAGTCTGAACATTAAAAAATAACGGCAGGAACACAAGTCTGAACATTCATAAATAACGGCAGGAACACAAGTCTGAACATTAAAAAATAACGGCAGGAACACAAGTCTGAACATTCATAAATAACGGCAGGAACACAAGTCTGAACATTCATGAATAACGGCAGGAACACAAGTCTGAACATTAAAAAATAACGGCAGGAACACAAGTCTGAACATTCATAAATAACGGCAGGAACACAAGTCTGAACATTCATGAATAACGGCAGGAACACAAGTCTGAACATTCATAAATAACGGCAGGAACACAAGTCTGAACATTCATAAATAACGGCAGGAACACAAGTCTGAACATTAAAAAATAACGGCAGGAACACAAGTCTGAACATTCATAAATAACGGCAGGAACACAAGTCTGAACATTAAAAAATAACGGCAGGAACACAAGTCTGAACATTCATAAATAACGGCAGGAACACAAGTCTGAACATTAAAAAATAACGGCAGGAACACAAGTCTGAACATTCATAAATAACGGCAGGAACACAAGTCTGAACATTCATAAATAACGGCAGGAACACAAGTCTGAACATTAAAAAATAACGGCAGGAACACAAGTCTGAACATTCATGAATAACGGCAGGAACACAAGTCTGAACATTAAAAAATAACGGCAGGAACACAAGTCTGAACATTCATGAATAACGGCAGGAACACAAGTCTGAACATTAAAAAATAACGGCAGGAACACAAGTCTGAACATTCATGAATAACGGCAGGAACACAAGTCTGAACATTAAAAAATAACGGCAGGAACACAAGTCTGAACATTCATGAATAACGGCAGGAACACAAGTCTGAACATTAAAAAATAACGGCAGGAACACAAGTCTGAACATTCATAAATAACGGCAGGAACACAAGTCTGAACATTCATGAATAACGGCAGGAACACAAGTCTGAACATTAAAAAATAACGGCAGGAACACAAGTCTGAACATTCATAAATAACGGCAGGAACACAAGTCTGAACATTCATGAATAACGGTTAGATTACACCGGAAACACGACCCAACATTCATAAATAACGGTTAGATTACACCAGAAACACGACTCAACATTCATGAATAACGGTTAGATTACACCAGAAACACGACTCAACATTCATAAATAACGGTTAGATTACACCAGAAACACGACTCAACATTCATGAATAACGGTTAGATCACACCGGAAACACGACTCAACATTCATAAATAACGGTTAGATTACACCAGAAACACGACTCAACATTCATGAATAACGGTTAGATCACACCGGAAACACGACTCAACATTCATGAATAACGGTTAGATTACACCAGAAACACGACTCAACATTCATAAATAACGGTTAGATTACACCAGAAACACGACTCAACATTCATGAATAACGGTTAGATTACACCAGAAACACGACTCAACATTCATAAATAACGGTTAGATTACACCAGAAACACGACTCAACATTCATGAATAACGGTTAGATTACACCAGAAACACGACTCAACATTCATGAATAACGGTTAGATTACACCAGAAACACGACTCAACATTCATGAATAACGGTTAGATTACACCAGAAACACGACTCAACATTCATAAATAACGGTTAGATTACACCAGAAACACGACTCAACATTCATGAATAACGGTTAGATTACACCAGAAACACGACTCAACATTCATAAATAACGGTTAGATTACACCAGAAACACGACTCAACATTCATGAATAACGGTTAGATCACACCGGAAACACGACTCAACATTCATAAATAACGGTTAGATTACACCAGAAACACGACTCAACATTCATGAATAACGGTTAGATTACACCAGAAACACGACTCAACATTCATAAATAACGGTTAGATCACACCGGAAACACGACTCAACATTCATAAATAACGGTTAGATTACACCAGAAACACGACTCAACATTCATGAATAACGGTTAGATTACACCAGAAACACGACTCAACATTCATAAATAACGGTTAGATCACACCGGAAACACGACTCAACATTCATAAATAACGGTTAGATTACACCAGAAACACGACTCAACATTCATGAATAACGGTTAGATCACACCGGAAACACGACTCAACATTCATAAATAACGGTTAGATTACACCAGAAACACGACTCAACATTCATGAATAACGGTTAGATCACACCGGAAACACGACTCAACATTCATAAATAACGGTTAGATTACACCAGAAACACGACTCAACATTCATGAATAACGGTTAGATCACACCGGAAACACGACTCAACATTCATAAATAACGGTTAGATTACACCAGAAACACGACTCAACATTCATGAATAACGGTTAGATCACACCAGAAACACGACTCAACATTCATGAATAACGGTTAGATTACACCAGAAACACGACTCAACATTCATGAATAACGGTTAGATTACACCAGAAACACGACTCAACATTCATGAATAACGGTTAGATCACACCGGAAACACGACTCAACATTCATAAATAACGGTTAGATTACACCAGAAACACGACTCAACATTCATGAATAACGGTTAGATCACACCGGAAACACGACTCAACATTCATAAATAACGGTTAGATTACACCAGAAACACGACTCAACATTCATGAATAACGGTTAGATTACACCAGAAACACGACTCAACATTCATGAATAACGGTTAGATTACACCAGAAACACGACTCAACATTCATGAATAACGGTTAGATTACACCAGAAACACGACTCAACATTCATGAATAACGGTTAGATTACACCAGAAACACGACTCAACATTCATGAATAACGGTTAGATTACACCAGAAACACGACTCAACATTCATGAATAACGGTTAGATTACACCAGAAACACGACTCAACATTCATGAATAACGGTTAGATTACACCAGAAACACGACTCAACATTCATGAATAACGGTTAGATTACGCCAGAAACACGACTCAACATTCATGAATAACGGTTAGATTACACCAGAAACACGACTCAACATTCATGAATAACGGCAAGAAAATAAGTCTGAACATTCATAAATAACGACTAGATAACGGCAGAAATGCGGCCGAACATTCATAAATAACGACTAAATAACGGCAGAAATGCGGCTGAGCATTCATAAATAACGACTATTAGAAATAACGACTGGAACACGAGTCTGAACATCCGTGAATAACGACTAAATAATGCCTACACAAAAGCCAAGGCTGTAATGCCTTCAATACTTATCAATGTTATAACGCGGGGATAGATCTAGGGGGGGCTGAACACATAAAGCCGAAACACCAGTCTGAACATTCGTAGATAACGGCCAACATCAGGCTGATGGGCGGTGCACTTACCAGCGTTGTGACGGGGGGAAGGGGGCTGAGGGGGCACCGATGGGGGACATGAGACCACCACACCAGGATAGAGAGAAATACCCAAGTATTATCACCAGCAAGGCTAAGTGGAAACGTTATAAACAGTAAGACTAAAACCAAACGTCAGAGACGTCACACGGGAACGGCTTTAATGATTCCGTTTTACGAGAAACTCCGCGAAATAAGCCCGATAAATTGTAGCCCCCGCGTTTTTTAAAGGCAAAATGAGTGTGAAGAGAATGTTTTGGAACGGCAGATGGGTCGCCACGGCGGGGTTCAGCTGAAAACCGGTGACAACAGAAGAGCTCTCAATGATTTAGTTATTATTCTGGGCGTGACGGGTCCTCGGGTTGCTCTAATCTGAACCATTTTCATTCCTGCCAAGCTGTTATCGACGTGGCCTGGGTGCCATCAGATCGCTCCCGCGGCTCCAACACTCGATCAGGGAAGCGAGCTCAGGAGCCCCGCAGTGCCGGCAGTTATCGGATGGCACTTAGCTCAGACTGTTATCGAGGGAGAACTGCGTCTACGTTTTCATTCCATCATCTTATAAATCTTAGTGCGCCAAGCAGATGTCTTTTCTGTCCCTTCCACCAGACGGGGCGACCAGTGTAAAGCGACCAAAATTGCATTTGTATGCTTGATTTGATAATTGGAAGATGATGCACGATGTTAAAGTATATCAAACTACAACAAACCACACGTAACCGAGCGTAAACAGATTCTTTCTTTATCTGCGAAACTCCTTGTGCGATCTGTCAAATGTTTGGTCGCAGCCTCTATTGACCGGGTATGTGAGTAAACTAGCCGACTAGAAGCCCGGATGACACAAGATCTGACATTTGAAGAATCTGTCTAAACAGGCAAATTCGAGTCTTGCGTGCGAGCGGAAAAACTCGCCGACACTTTCCAATCGCAGTGCTTAATGGATTGTTAATCCGCGCGGGAAGCACGGAAGTGAGGGATGCCGTGCTAGAGAGTATGGGACCCCCAGCAAACTAACTAGGATAGGAATGTAGGACTATTATCAATATTTCTTGATACCGAAAAACCTTTGTAAAGCTGACATTGCTTTTACCGCATGTAAATTTAAGCGCCAGGCTAGCTGTACTCCCCATGCCATGAGCCTGGTGCTGAGTTCAATATCGAACCCGGAAATGTCATGTGATAGTGCTTATCTATCCGCAGCCAGACGCGAGAGCATCGGCAGAACCGATCCAATCAGCATGGACTTTCAGTAAGGCTTCCCTCCGCTTGCATCGGACCGACCGCCGAGCTGATGACGTCACCCCCTACATCATTGTCACGGTCAACAGCGGGAGATACACATTATGTACCGTATGTGTTTAAGCCGGTACGGGCAGATACATGCAGACCCCTTCCTTCCCCAGACACCCTCGTCCCCAAAATGAGCACCTGAAACTCTGTCCTATAAAATACATAATAGGCAGTGAGTATGCGGACATCCCCTCACCTGAAACTCTGTCCTATGAAATACATATATATAATAAGCAGTGCGTATGTGGACATCCCCTCACCTGACACTCTGTCCTATGAAATACATATACATAATAAGCAGTGAGTATGTGGACATCCCTTCACCTGAAACTCTGTCCTATGAAATACATATATGTAATAAGCAGTGCGTATGTCGACATCCCCTCACCCGAAACTCTGTCCTATGAAATACATAATAAGCAGTGCGTATGTGGACATCCCCTCACCTGAAACTCTGTCCTATGAAATACATATATATAATAAGCAGTGAGTATGTGGACATCCCCTCACCTGAAACCCTGTCCTATGAAATACATAATAGGCAGTGAGTATGTGGACATCCCCTCACCTGACACTCTGTCCTATGAAATACATAATAAGCAGTGAGTATGTGGACATCCCCTCACCTGAAACTCTGTCCTATGAAATACATATATATAATAAGCAGTGAGTATGTGGACATCCCCTCACCTGAAACCCTGTCCTATGAAATACATAATAGGCAGTGAGTATGTGGACATCCCCTCACCTGACACTCTGTCCTATGAAATACATAATAAGCAGTGAGTATGCGGACATCCCCTCACCCGAAACTCTGTCCTATGAAATACATAATAAGCAGTGCGTATGTGGACATCCCCTCACCTGAAACTCTGTCCTATGAAATACATATATATAATAAGCAGTGAGTATGTGGACATCCCCTCACCTGAAACCCTGTCCTATGAAATACATAATAGGCAGTGAGTATGTGGACATCCCCTCACCTGACACTCTGTCCTATGAAATACACAATAAGCAGTGAGTATGCGGACATCCCCTCACCCGAAACTCTGTCCTATGAAATACATAATAAGCAGTGCGTATGTGGACATCCCCTCACCTGAAACTCTGTCCTATGAAATACATATATATAATAAGCAGTGAGTATGTGGACATCCCCTCACCTGAAACCTGTCCTATGAAATACATAATAAGCAGTGAGTATGCGGACATCCCCTCATCTGAAACTCTGTCCTATAAAATACATAATAGGCAGTGAGTATGTGGACATCCCCTCACCTGAAACTCTGTCCTATAAAATACATAATAAGCACTGCGTATGTGGACATCCCCTCACCTGAAACTCTGTCCTATAAAATATATAATAAGCAGTGCGTATGTGGACATCCCCTCATCTGAAACTCTGTCCTATAAAATACATAATAGGCAGTGAGTATGTGGACATCCCCTCACCTGAAACCCTGTCCTTTGAAATACATAATAAGCAGTGCGTATGCGGACATCCCCTCACCTGAAACTCTGTCCTTTGAAATACATAATAAGCAGTGCGTATGTGGACATCCCCTCACCCGAAACTCTGTCCTATGAAATACATAATAAGCAGTGCGTATGCGGACATCCCCTCACCTGAAACCCTGTCCTTTGAAATACATAATAAGCAGTGCGTATGTGGACATCCCCTCACCTGAAACTCTGTCCTATGAAATAACATTTCTATAATAAGCAGTGAGTATGTGGACATCCCCTCACCTGAAACCCTGTCCTATGAAATACATAATAGGCAGTGAGTATGTGGACATCCCCTCACCTGACACTCTGTCCTATGAAATACATAATAAGCAGTGAGTATGCGGACATCCCCTCACCTGAAACTCTGTCCTATAAAATACATAATAGGCAGTGAGTATGTGGACATCCCCTCACCTGAAACTCTGTCCTATGAAATACATATATATAATAAGCAGTGAGTATGCGGACATCCCCTCACCTGAAACTCTGTCCTATGAAATACATAATAAGCAGTGCGTATGCGGACATCCCCTCACCTGAAACTCTGTCCTATGAAATACATAATAAGCAGTGAGTATGTGGACATCCCCTCATCTGAAACTCTGTCCTATGAAATACATATATATAATAGGCAGTGCGTATGTGGACATCCCCTCACCTGAAACTCTGTCCTATGAAATACATATATATAATAGGCAGTGCGTATGTAGACATCCCCTCACCTGAAACCTGTCCTATGAAATACATAATAAGCAGTGAGTATGCGGACATCCCCTCACCTGAAACTCTGTCCTATAAAATACATAATAAGCAGTGCGTATGTGGACATCCCCTCACCTGAAACTCTGTCCTATGAAATACATAATAAGCAGTGAGTATGTGGACATCCCCTCATCTGAAACTCTGTCCTATGAAATACATAATAAGCAGTGCGTATGTGGACATCCCCTCACCTGAAACTCTGTCCTATGAAATACATATATATAATAAGCAGTGAGTATGCGGACATCCCCTCACCTGAAACTCTGTCCTATGAAATACATATATATAATAAGCAGTGAGTATGCGGACATCCCCTCACCCGAAACTCTGTCCTATGAAATACATAATAAGCAGTGCGTATGTGGACATCCCCTCACCTGAAACTCTGTCCTATGAAATACATAATAAGCAGTGCGTATGTGGACATCCCCTCACCCGAAACTCTGTCCTATGAAATACATAATAAGCAGTGAGTATGCGGACATCCCCTCACCCGAAACTCTGTCCTATGAAATACATAATAAGCAGTGCGTATGTGGACATCCCCTCACCTGAAACTCTGTCCTATGAAATACATATATATAATAAGCAGTGAGTATGCGGACATCCCCTCACCTGAAACTCTGTCCTATGAAATACATATATATAATAAGCAGTGAGTATGCGGACATCCCCTCACCCGAAACTCTGTCCTATGAAATACATAATAAGCAGTGCGTATGTGGACATCCCCTCACCCGAAACTCTGTCCTATGAAATACATAATAAGCAGTGAGTATGCGGACATCCCCTCACCCGAAACTCTGTCCTATGAAATACATAATAAGCAGTGCGTATGTGGACATCCCCTCACCTGAAACTCTGTCCTATGAAATACATATATATAATAAGCAGTGAGTATGCGGACATCCCCTCACCTGAAACTCTGTCCTATGAAATACATATATATAATAAGCAGTGAGTATGCGGACATCCCCTCACCCGAAACTCTGTCCTATAAAATACATAATAAGCAGTGCGTATGTGGACATCCCCTCACCTGAAACTCTGTCCTATGAAATACATATATATAATAGGCAGTGCGTATGTGGACATCCCCTCACCTGAAACTCTGTCCTATGAAATACATATATATAATAGGCAGTGCGTATGTAGACATCCCCTCACCTGAAACCTGTCCTATGAAATACATAATAAGCAGTGAGTATGCGGACATCCCCTCATCTGAAACTCTGTCCTATAAAATACATAATAAGGAGTGAGTATGCGGACATCCCCTCACCTGAAACTCTGTCCTATAAAATACATAATAAGCACTGCGTATGTGGACATCCCCTCACCTGAAACTCTGTCCTATAAAATATATAATAAGCAGTGCGTATGTGGACATCCCCTCATCTGAAACTCTGTCCTATAAAATACATAATAAGCAGTGCGTATGTGGACATCCCCTCATCTGAAACTCTGTCCTATAAAATACATAATAAGCACTGCGTATGTGGACATCCCCTCACCTGAAACTCTGTCCTATAAAATATATAATAAGCAGTGCGTATGTGGACATCCCCTCATCTGAAACTCTGTCCTATAAAATACATAATAGGCAGTGAGTATGTGGACATCCCCTCACCTGAAACCCTGTCCTTTGAAATACATAATAAGCAGTGCGTATGTGGACATCCCCTCATCTGAAACTCTGTCCTATAAAATACATAATAGGCAGTGAGTATGTGGACATCCCCTCACCTGAAACCCTGTCCTTTGAAATACATAATAAGCAGTGCGTATGTGGACATCCCCTCATCTGAAACTCTGTCCTATAAAATACATAATAGGCAGTGAGTATGTGGACATCCCCTCACCTGAAACTCTGTCCTTTGAAATACATAATAAGCAGTGCGTATGTGGACATCCCCTCACCTGAAACTCTGTCCTTTGAAATACATAATAAGCAGTGCGTATGTGGACATCCCCTCACCTGAAACTCTGTCCTTTGAAATACATAATAGGCAGTGCGTATGTGGACATCCCCTCATCTGAAACTCTGTCCTTTGAAATACATAATAAGCAGTGCGTATGTGGACATCCCCTCATCTGATACCCTGTCCTATGAAATACACAATAGGCAGTGAGTATGTGGACATCCCCTCATCTGATACCCTGTCCTATGAAATACACAATAGGCAGTGAGTATGTGGACATCCCCTCATCTGATACCCTGTCCTATGAAATACACAATAAGCAGTGAGTATGTGGACATCCCCTCACCTGAAACTCTGTCCTTTGAAATACATAATAAGCAGTGAGTATGCGGACATCCCCTCATCTGAAACTCTGTGCTATAAAATACATAATAAGCAGTGAGTATGTGGACATCCCCTCACCTGAAACTCTGTCCTATATGAAATACATGATAAGCAGTGAGTATGCGGACATCCCCTCATCTGAAACTCTGTGCTATAAAATACATAATAAGCAGTGCGGATGTGGACATCCCCTCACCTGACACTCTGTCCTATGAAATACATAATAAGCAGTGAGTATGTGGACATCCCCTCACCTGACACTCTGTCCTATATGAAATACATGATAAGCAGTGAGTATGTGGACATCCACTCATCTGAAACTCTGTGCTATAAAATACATAATAAGCAGTGAGTATGTGGACATCCCCTCACCTGAAACTCTGTCCTATATGAAATACATGATAAGCAGTGCGTATGTGGACATCCCCTCACCTGAAACTCTGTCCTATGAAATACATATATATAATAAGCAGTGAGTATGTGGACATCCCCTCACCTGAAACTCTGTCCTATAAAATACATAATAAGCAGTGAGTATGTGGACATCCCCTCACCTGAAACTCTGTCCTATGAAAATAATCAATGTCCTCCATATCGGGTGTAAGGGACAATATTGGTCTATTGGTTTATCTACTCCTTTAACTGTATATATTACATACTTTAAAAAAATGTCATGCCATATAAGGCACAGATGAGAAGTGATGTATGTTATGGAGGTACAGCGATCCAGTGTGCTGTGGACTTTACCTAGCGCCATACAGCCGTTAGCACAAGTTTATCTGGCGCTGTACACCCATTTATTAGGTATATCAGGTAAAAACATTACTTTTCCCTTGCGCTACACACCCGTTAGTAGTCATGTTATATCAGATAAATAGAACCGCCAGCGTATGATACATCAGTTAAATACGCCCATTAGTTCATGCTACATCAGGTAAATACCGGACATTTTCCCTGCGCTACAAACTCGTTAGACCATGATACATCAGGTAGATACACCCGTTAGCGCATGGTACATCAGGTAGATACACCCGTTAGCGCATGATACATCAGGTAGATACACTTGTTAGCGCATGATACATCAGGTAAGTACAGAGGAGAAGTGACGTACTCTGTCGAGTGAAAGCCGCAGGGAATGATATTTACCTCCGTGCGGTGCACACCCGTTAGTAGTCATGTTATATCAGATATATGATATTTACCTCCGTGCGGTGCACACCCGTTAGTAGTCATGTTATATCGGATATATGATATTTACCTCCGTGCGGTGCACGCCCGTTAGTAGTCATGTTATATCAGATATATTTTTGATATTTACCTCCGTGCGGTGCACACCCGTTAGTAGTCATGTTATATCAGATATATGATATTAACCTCCGTGCGGTGCACACCCGTTAGTAGTCATGTTATATCAGATATATGATATTTACCTCCGTGCGGTGCACACCCGTTAGTAGTCATGTTATATCAGATATATGATATTTACCTCCGTGTGGTGCACACCCGTTAGTAGTCATGTCATATCAGATATATGATATTTACCTCCGTGCGGTGCACATCCGTTAGTAGTCATGTTATATCAGATATATGATATTTACCTCTGTGTGGTGCACACCCGTTAGTAGTCATGTTATATCAGATATATGATATTTACCTCCGTGCGGTGCACACCCGTTAGTAGTCATGTTATATCAGATATATGATATTAACCTCCGTGCGGTGCACACCCGTTAGTAGTCATGTTATATCAGATATATGATATTTACCTCCGTGCGGTGCACACCCGTTAGTAGTCATGTTATATCAGATATATGATATTTACCTCCGTGCGGTGCACACCCGTTAGTAGTCATGTTATATCAGATATATGATATTTACCTCCGTGCGGTGCACACCCGTTAGTAGTCATGTCATATCAGATATATGATATTTACCTCCGTGCGGTGCACACCCGTTAGTAGTCATGTTATATCAGATATATGATATTTACCTCCGTGCGGTGCACACCCGTTAGTAGTCATGTTATATCAGATATATGATATTTACCTCCGTGCGGTGCACACCCGTTAGTAGTCATGTTATATCAGATATATGATATTTACCTCCATGCGGTGCACACCCGTTAGTAGTCATGTTATATCAGATATATGATATTTACCTCCGTGCGGTGCAAACCCGTTAGTAGTCATGTTATATCAGATATATGATATTTACCTCCGTGCGGTGCACACCCGTTAGTAGTCATGTTATATCAGATATATGATATTTACCTCCGTGCGGTGCACACCCGTTAGTAGTCATGTTATATCAGATATATGATATTTACCTCCGTGCGGTGCACACCCGTTAGTAGTCATGTTATATCAGATATATGATATTTACCTCCGTGCGGTGCACACCCGTTAGTAGTCATGTTATATCAGATATATGATATTTACCTCCGTGCGGTGCACACCCGTTAGTAGTCATGTTATATCAGATATATGATATTTACCTCCATGCGGTGCACATCCGTTAGTAGTCATGTTATATCAGATATATGATATTTACCTCTGTGTGGTGCACACCCGTTAGTAGTCATGTTATATCAGATATATGATATTTACCTCCGTGCGGTGCACACCCGTTAGTAGTCATGTTATATCAGATATATGATATTTACCTCCGTGCGGTGCACACCCGTTAGTAGTCATGTCATATCAGATATATGATATTTACCTCCGTGCGGTGCACATCCGTTAGTAGTCATGTTATATCAGATATATGATATTTACCTCTGTGTGGTGCACACCCGTTAGTAGTCATGTTATATCAGATATATGATATTTACCTCCGTGCGGTGCACACCCGTTAGTAGTCATGTTATATCAGATATATGATATGAGTAGCTCCGTGCGGTGCACACCCGTTAGGAGTCATATGTTATATCAGATATATGATATTTACCTCCGTGCGGTGCACACCCGTTAGTAGTCATGTTATATCAGATATATGATATTTACCTCCGTGCGGTGCACACCCGTTAGTAGTCATGTTATATCAGATATATGATATTTACCTCCGTGCGGTGCACACCCGTTAGTAGTCATGTTATATCAGATATATGATATTTACCTCTGTGTGGTGCACACCCGTTAGTAGTCATGTTATATCAGATATATGATATTTACCTCCGTGCGGTGCACACCCGTTAGTAGTCATGTTATATCAGATATATGATATGAGTAGCTCCGTGCGGTGCACACCCGTTAGGAGTCATATGTTATATCAGATATATGATATTTACCTCCGTGCGGTGCACCCCCGTTAGTAGTCATGTTATATCAGATATATGATATTTACCTCCGTGCGGTGCACACCCGTTAGTAGTCATGTCATATCAGATATATGATATTTACCTCCGTGCGGTGCACACCCGTTAGTAGTCATGTTATATCAGATATATTATATTTACCTCCGTGCGGTGCACACCCGTTAGTAGTCATGTTATATCAGATATATGATATTTACATCCGTGCGGTGCACACCCGTTAGTAGTCATGTCATATCAGATATATGATATTTACCTCCATGCGGTGCACACCCGTTAGTAGTCATGTCATATCAGATATATGATATTTACCTCCGTGCGGTGCACACCCGTTAGTAGTCATGTCATATCAGATATATGATATTTACCTCCATGCGGTGCACACCCGTTAGTAGTCATGTTATATCAGATATATGATATTTACCTCCATGCGGTGCACACCCGTTAGTAGTCATGTCATATCAGATATATGATATTTACCTCCATGCGGTGCACATCCGTTAGTAGTCATGTTATATCAGATATATGATATTTACCTCTGTGTGGTGCACACCCGTTAGTAGTCATGTCATATCAGATATATGATATTTACCTCCGTGCGGTGCACACCCGTTAGTAGTCATGTCATATCAGATATATGATATTTACCTCCATGCGGTGCACATCCGTTAGTAGTCATGTTATATCAGATATATGATATTTACCTCTGTGTGGTGCACACCCGTTAGTAGTCATGTCATATCAGATATATGATATTTACCTCTGTGTGGTGCACACCCGTTAGTAGTCATGTTATATCAGATATATGATATGAGTAGCTCCGTGCGGTGCACACCCGTTAGGAGTCATATGTTATATCAGATATATGATATTTACCTCCGTGCGGTGCACACCCGTTAGTAGTCATGTTATATCAGATATATGATATTTACCTCTGTGTGGTGCACACCCGTTAGTAGTCATGTTATATCAGATATATGATATTTACCTCCGTGCGGTGCACACCCGTTAGTAGTCATGTTATATCAGATATATGATATTTACCTCCGTGCGGTGCACACCCGTTAGTAGTCATGTTATATCAGATATATGATATTTACCTCTGTGTGGTGCACACCCGTTAGTAGTCATGTTATATCAGATATATGATATTTACCTCCATGCGGTGCACACCCGTTAGTAGTCATGTCATATCAGATATATGATATTTACCTCCATGCGGTGCACATCCGTTAGTAGTCATGTTATATCAGATATATGATATTTACCTCTGTGTGGTGCACACCCGTTAGTAGTCATGTCATATCAGATATATGATATTTACCTCCGTGCGGTGCACACCCGTTAGTAGTCATGTCATATCAGATATATGATATTTACCTCTGTGTGGTGCACACCCGTTAGTAGTCATGTTATATCAGATATATGATATTTACCTCCGTGCGGTGCACACCCGTTAGTAGTCATGTCATATCAGATATATGATATGAGTAGCTCCGTGCGGTGCACACCCGTTAGTAGTCATGTTATATCAGATATATGATATTTACCTCCGTGCGGTGCACACCCGTTAGTAGTCATGTCATATCAGATATATGATATTTACCTCCATGCGGTGCACATCCGTTAGTAGTCATGTTATATCAGATATATGATATTTACCTCTGTGTGGTGCACACCCGTTAGTAGTCATGTCATATCAGATATATGATATGAGTAGCTCCGTGCGGTGCACACCCGTTAGTAGTCATGTTATATCAGATATATGATATTTACCTCCGTGCGGTGCACACCCGTTAGTAGTCATGTCATATCAGATATATGATATTTACCTCCATGCGGTGCACATCCGTTAGTAGTCATGTTATATCAGATATATGATATTTACCTCTGTGTGGTGCACACCCGTTAGTAGTCATGTTATATCAGATATATGATATTTACCTCTGTGTGGTGCACACCCGTTAGTAGTCATGTCATATCAGATATATGATATTTACCTCCATGCGGTGCACACCCGTTAGTAGTCATGTCATATCAGATATATGATATTTACCTCTGTGTGGTGCACACCCGTTAGTAGTCATGTTATATCAGATATATGATATTTACCTCTGTGTGGTGCACACCCGTTAGTAGTCATGTCATATCAGATATATGATATTTACCTCTGTGTGGTGCACACCCGTTAGTAGTCATGTCATATCAGATATATGATATTTACCTCCGTGCGGTGCACACCCGTTAGTAGTCATGTTATATCAGATATATGATATTTACCTCTGTGTGGTGCACACCCGTTAGTAGTCATGTCATATCAGATATATGATATTTACCTCTGTGTGGTGCACACCCGTTAGTAGTCATGTCATATCAGATATATGATATTTACCTCCGTGCGGTGCACACCCGTTAGTAGTCATGTCATATCAGATATATGATATTTACCTCTGTGTGGTGCACATCCGTTAGTAGTCATGTTATATCAGATATATGATATTTACCTCTGTGTGGTGCACACCCGTTAGTAGTCATGTCATATCAGATATATGATATTTACCTCCGTGCGGTGCACACCCGTTAGTAGTCATGTCATATCAGATATATGATATTTACCTCTGTGTGGTGCACACCCGTTAGTAGTCATGTTATATCAGATATATGATATTTACCTCCGTGCGGTGCACACCCGTTAGTAGTCATGTCATATCAGATATATGATATGAGTAGCTCCGTGCGGTGCACACCCGTTAGTAGTCATGTTATATCAGATATATGATATTTACCTCCGTGCGGTGCACACCCGTTAGTAGTCATGTCATATCAGATATATGATATTTACCTCCATGCGGTGCACATCCGTTAGTAGTCATGTTATATCAGATATATGATATTTACCTCTGTGTGGTGCACACCCGTTAGTAGTCATGTCATATCAGATATATGATATGAGTAGCTCCGTGCGGTGCACACCCGTTAGTAGTCATGTTATATCAGATATATGATATTTACCTCCGTGCGGTGCACACCCGTTTGTAGTCATGTCATATCAGATATATGATATTTACCTCCATGCGGTGCACATCCGTTAGTAGTCATGTTATATCAGATATATGATATTTACCTCTGTGTGGTGCACACCCGTTAGTAGTCATGTTATATCAGATATATGATATTTACCTCTGTGTGGTGCACACCCGTTAGTAGTCATGTTATATCAGATATATGATATGAGTAGCTCCGTGCGGTGCACACCCGTTAGTAGTCATGTTATATCAGATATATGATATTTACCTCCGTGCGGTGCACACCCGTTAGTAGTCATGTTATATCAGATATATGATATTTACCTCCGTGCGGTGCACACCCGTTAGTAGTCATGTTATATCAGATATATGATATTTACCTCCGTGCGGTGCACACCCGTTAGTAGTCATGTTATATCAGATATATGATATTTACCTCCGTGCGGCGCACACCCGTTAGTAGTCATGTTATATCAGATATATGATATTTACCTCCGTGCGGTGCACACCCGTTAGTAGTCATGTTATATCAGATATATGATATTTACCTCCGTGCGGTGCACACCCGTTAGTAGTCATGTTATATCAGATATATGATATTTACCTCCATGCGGTGCACATCCGTTAGTAGTCATGTTATATCAGATATATGATATTTACCTCTGTGTGGTGCACACCCGTTAGTAGTCATGTCATATCAGATATATGATATTTACCTCCATGCGGTGCACATCCGTTAGTAGTCATGTTATATCAGATATATGATATTTACCTCCGTGCGGTGCACACCCGTTAGTAGTCAAGTTATATCAGATATATTTTTGATATTTACCTCCGTGCGGCGCTCCGCGGTCCCTCAGACGCCACCTGCTCACCTCGGCTCCTCTTGCTACTATGGTGTGGGGATAGCTTAGGTTTTGACGTCATCGTGACGTCGGAAGCCTTTCGTGTGCCCGGCTGGGGAGAAAAAGGAATAACCGCCATGCATGATGACGTCATCACCAGCTTCGCACGTCAGGATCGATTTTACGGTCTTGATATCACCTCGAGCATTTCAAGGCGTCTCAGTACGCTGCACGGCCGTGCACGAAAACGCCGTTCCTTATCACTCACTTTCACTCTCTCGGTGTTCCTTATTACTCTCTGTTACTAATTACGAACTCTCACTCAATCACTCTCACTATTCCCAAACCTAGACCTTAGCAGCCATTTTATCAGATATCAGAGACCCCTATTAAGGGAGAATGTAGTCTTCTGTTAGGGACGTCCCTCAGATAAGAGGTGGTCCCGTGTTTCAGAGAGCCACGCCTCGATCGAACACGTTAAAGAAGCCACCACAGAGTAGGGGTGTTCGGTCTGTTTATGACGTGTCGGCTGTGAAAAATATATTTTTCACCGCCGACACGTCCTATAAAAACCAATTACCCCTACTCTGTGCTCTTCATGTAACGATTGACTCACTCGTTCCTGTCCGCTGGATCGCTGTACGAGTGTTTGTAGTTTATAGTTCGGAGCGATGGATGGGACACAGATCAGACGCAGCACATACTGGATAACTCGAAATTAGACAGGGTCGGGCAAGTCCATTTGCACGATTCTCGGGCACGCTAAAGCGCTGATTAGGCGTCCTGAGCCGGGCCGGTCGGGACAGTCTGGCTCTTTACATTAAAAAATAAAAGAGAGAAATTGGAAACCCAAGTGTATCGGTGTTTCGGACAAAGCTATTGGATACTTGATTCATTGATTGTCTTATTCGTGATGCCCTTCAAACGTACTAGTATGTCCAGTTGCCAGAAAATGCATTACAATGCCCTCATCTTTACCTCAATGGGAAATAAAGCAGCAGCTTTATTTATCTATTCATTTATCAATCTTTAGGGTGTTCCTTTCAGTTCCCTTAGGAACTGATTTCCTAGGGAGCCCTAACATAACATAACATAACAAAACAAATCATAACAAATCAACAAATCATACAAAAGAATAACTTTTGTATGATTGATAACGTTGAGGGTGTTATTTTTGTGTCCACCATTTCTACGTTCTGCCATATCTTTATCGCCATCTTTGTTTACATTAACCAACTCTCGCGACACTTCATTACCTTTGCCAAGAAGGTTATGTTTTCGGGTGCGCGTACCTGTGTGTGTATGTGTGTATGTATGTGTGTGTGTGTGTACATGCGTGTGTTTGTGTGTGTGTGTGTGTGTGTGTGTGGATGTGTGTGTGCGTGGATGTGTGTGTGTGTGTCTGTTTGTGTGTCTGTGCGTGTGTGTGTGTCTGTGCCTGTGCATAAACAAAATAACTATATTGGATTGGAGTGTCTGGGTGGATTGTCTTGATATCTTGATAACACCGCAAAATGATCAGATTCATGGTCAAAATTTTGTTGCAGCAGAATAGTTTTTTTTTTTATTTTGTTCGAAAATGGAAGAAATGGGACTTTTTCTTCAGTATGTTTCAAGGTAGAAATTTTGTTCCTGTGAAAGGGGTCCCACTAACCATTATGCCCTTGTCCTATAGGGCAAGTTGATTATTTCTAGAAGTTGTCCAACCCTGTAAGAGTCTTCCTTGTCCAGGAGTTTGGACAATTGAGCCTAACCTGAGCCATTTGATAGTTCCTCTGCGTCAGTGGAAGTTGTTTTCTGCAGTTTCTGTCGTTTCCATAATCCCATTACCCGCCATCACACAGCAGCCGGGTTCCGGGCGGGAAGCGACGTCTCACTTCGACTGCAGATGTGGTTGGGAACTGAGGCAGGTCAGCTGGGTTGGCATGGAAACGGGGAAGGACGGAAGTATTGAAAGTATGTTTTGTGTTGCTCTTGGTTCATTTCCACAGCAGCACGTCGTATTTGATACATGTTCCTCTCGACATCTGATGTTACAGACGCCATGAACACCTCCCCGGAAAACCACCAGGGAAATCAACAAAAACAAAACACACTAATTACTTTATGCTGCTGTGTGGAGCATGTTCATAATGAAGGTTTCCGTCACTATTTCATGATTTAGGATGATACTTCCGAGACGTCGTCATCTAAACTCAGCTGGGACGTCATGGCCTCTCTAAAACCAAAGTAGGGAGATTTCCGGGAGGATCTGGGGGCTAGGGTCCAGGTTAAGTCACGTTAGCTCGGACTGAGGTGGAAAGAAGACTCAGATTCCCTCTGAAATATTAACTATCTTTCTCCATCCCTCTGACATTAGACTATTCTTCTTCCTGCTGGACTTTGAATGGAAAAATGTCAAATAAAGAGCACATCATCTATCAGCAGTTGGCGCTGTTATATCATGTGTTATATGACATGCCTAAGTATATCATTGTTGATCATAAAACGTGACATTTATCTACATCTCGGCATGAAAGACGACAAAATGTCACGGTGTCTTTTTCAGGAATCTCCCATCTGTGTGTCGTGTGGTATTGATGACTGTTGCCAGATACAAGGACCATGATTCATGATTGAACCAAAGCCTCGTGTCAGGCGACAATAACTCAAGTCGTGTTGAGGAAACCACATGGATGCTCGACTGTTCGTCACGAGCCTACAATATAGCTGGTCTAACTTGCACAGATCTAATTTACACAGATCTCACCCGCACAGATTTAACTTACATAGATCTAACTTACACAAGTCTAACTTGCACAGATCTAACTTACACAAGTCTAACTTGCACAGATCTAACTTGCACAGATCTAACTTGCACAGATCTAACTTGCACAGATCTAACATACATAGATCTCACTTATACAGAACCAACTTACACAGATCTAACTTGAACAGATCCAACTTGCAAAGATCTAACTTGCGCAGATCTATATATGTGTGGCTCCCTATGTATGAGTGGCCCCCTATGTATGTGTGGCTCTTCTGACCTTCTGCTGATCACACGGTGTACAGTAATGGACACGCTCTTCTGGCAATAATGGGTTCCTTTGGCACGTAAACTTGCCCTAAACATCCAAGTGACCATAATGCACATTTACGGCACTCTATGTCCTAGCGACATAAGCCCCTATGACACATTTACACAACTCTGACGGCACATTTACACAACTCTGACGGCACATTTACACCACTCCGATGGCACATTTACACAACTCTGACGGCACATTTACACAACTCTCAGTCTGACGGCACATTTACACCACTCCGATAGCACATTAACACCACTCCAGTGACATCAGCTTGAGCACATTTACGCCACCCTACGTCCTAGTGACATTAAACCCTAGGGCACTTGCACATTCTATGTCCTGATAAAGATAGATCCTTATGGCACACCGCTGTGCATACTGTGTTGGCACATCTCTAGCGACCAGACGTCGTACTGCAGTGGGATACTGATGTTCTTGGAACAATTTGATGACGCGTCAATGTCTCCATGACAACATCATAGCGGCTGTTCGCGACAGTCTATTGTCCGACATGACGCAGCGTGTTACAACACCGACAGTCGGTTTACGGCCTAATGCAGTTTTTACGACACCTACGATGTGTTAGACTGGTTTCGCGACATACTTCATCGGTTTACGACACCTACATCCATGTCGGACAGAACGGTGACGTGGAAGCATGAACTTACATTTGGAAGTGGCTACTGACGGGATGATCCTGTCAGCAGTGCAAATGTTTCTACTGCTGACAGGATGATCCTGCCAATAGCCTCAGGCCTTACACTTTAGTACTGATGCCAAAGCGCCCCCTGGCGGAAGCTTTCTTGCGGCCGCCTGTGCAAACCCGACGGGACGATACTCTGCTGAACCGGGGTGAGGTTTCCACTTTCGGAGCGTCTTGGGTCTAAATATCAACGAGCTCGCCTTATTGTACACAATCCAATCAGGCTATATTTTTTATTGATTTGGTGCTGGATCGGGGGCTGTGGATGTACAGAAATCCTGTTCGTTTTGCGAGAGGGTGATAGTGTCTACGTGTATTCGGTCGATATTCTATGTCGCCTCCATACAAAGATCAGACAAATTCTGAATACCTTAAATACAGATTCTGTACTTTCGATACTTGAGAAGACGCGGAAAAGACTGTAGGACGCTGCGTGTGGTTCCTGCTTCATGAGGCAAAATTGATCCGGACCTGTCCACAAGGTTAATACAGTGAGTGATCAGGGAAAAGGGAACCTTGGAAAAGACATCGCGGCCAAAACATGGGCGTCGGGGTGTAACTCCCGTAAATGTAGGTCTCAAAAACTGGCGCCGATGAAAACACCAACAACGCCGGTCAAGCGGCCGCTATGGAAGACTCCATCGGAGCACGTTCACATATTGCACTAGCCCCAGCCCATATAACACAGGCTTCTTGCTCCGCCTGTCCTGAAACGTTGAAATACGTCTCTGCCATCAAGCAGTGTCTGGAGGTTGAAGTGCCAATCCTAAAGTACGAGGGGGAGTCAAAAGGTAATGCAAGTCAAGTGGTTTCATAACAAACTCATATTTTTTGTTGAATGAGTTTGATTCAGATATTTCTGAGCGACTGAGTTGATTTCAAGATGACCACACCCTTGGGAGTCCGTCAGAAGTACAGGGGGGTGTGTTCAGTTAACGTGCAATCAGATTCCAATTTCCATCACCCACGTTTTAGGAGACTGACACTGCACATGTATCAAAATGTAAATCTCTATAAGCCACACGCTTATTTTCATCTCTGAAATCCATTCAGTTTGTTCTGTTTTCGTTGCTGGAGTGGAGTGGCGTGAGGTATGAGTTGAATTCAGAGTGGCCGTCAGGGTCCTGAATGTGCGTTGTGTTGATTAAGGTTTTCTGTTGACTACTCCGCCCCCACCCCCCCCCCCCCCCGTTTGGCAGAGTATTTCCCGGTAGAAAGTTTGTATAGGCTGCCGAGGGAAAGCTGTGTGTGGGAGAATGGTCTTCCATGTGTCACAATCACATCACTTAAGGGGGCTGTAGATTTAAGGCTGTAAATAGATATCCTGACAAACATTTGTTTTACGAAAGGGCGCCGAAGCGTCTGTGCAACGTAAGTCTAGGCGCATGAGCTATGCGCCCATGACGTCACGCCTGTCTTCTGTGTTGTCCTCTGGTCAGCAGACGGATACAGCCAGCGCGTGCGCAGAGACAGTACATGGTGATGTAAGCACGCGACTCACACAGCAGAAAATCGCTACTTCGCTAATCCGCCCTCTGACGTCAATCTGCATGCCCAGGTCACGTGACAGTCATGTGAATTCGTCCCCTGAAAGCCAGACTGCATCTACACAGGGACAGGCCGCATCTACACAGGGACAGGCCGCATCTACACAGGGACAGGCCGCATCTACACAGGGACAGGCCGCATCTACACAGGGACAGGCCGCATCTACACAGGGAAAGGCCACATCTACACAGGGACAGGCCGCATCTACACAGGGACAGGCCGCATCTACACAGGGAAAGGCCACATCTACACAGGGACAGGCCGCATCTACACAGGGACAGGCCGCATCTACACAGGGTCTACACAGGCCGCATTTACACAGGGCCTACACAGGGTCTACATAGGGTCTACATAGGGCCTACACAGGCCGCATCTACACAGGGCCTACACAGGCCAGATCCTCGGCTCAATGACCAACATGCACCCGAGGAACATTGTCTGCCGTCCTGGAGCCGAACAACTGGCTTGTGCCAACAGTCTGGTTTTCAGGTAAGGAATTCACAGCTCTCTGGTCTTGGCCCGGCTGGCTTCCAGGCTACTGAACCCAGCGGGACCGCCGCGCTAAAGTGACGTTGACTTGTAGATGTGGACTAGAGGGCTGGTTAGCACACGGCGTCTTTCTGCCCGAGCAGCTTGTTTCTCGCTGTTAGAGTTGTTTCCGGTCCCCCTCCTGCCCGTAGCTGACCCCACCGGGCCAGGGCTGCCAGTTCCTCGGGCGGACACCGTCATGTGCACCGAGGGTCGGTGGTTCAGGCTGCGGAAAACATCGAGCAGGGACGGCGCCGTCAGAGCGCACTGCAGGAGTAGAAGATAAAGATGATCATGAAGACGCTGATGATGATCCCCGCAATTGTAATTGCAGTCTTCAGCGTCGAATCCGTCCAGTCGTCCTTGATGAGGACCTCCTGCGACTGTAACTGTAACTGCAGCAGACATGCGGTCAGGTGCTCCATGCCTTGCCCCCGGTGTTTCGCTTCCTCCCACCCCGGCGCCAGTTCCGCTAACCCCCCGGGCGTCGCCTCCCCCCACCGGTCCACCCGGATGACGTAGGTCAGCCCCCCCACGCCCTTGATGTGGCAGTCCAGCTCGTACACGGACAGCAGCCGCGTCTCCACGCACACTGATGTCACCGTGGCGTCCTCATGGAACACGTCAAAGATGGCGGCAAGGTTGTACAGCGTGCAGTTCACCTCAGCCTCGGTTTCATTCTCTCCCTCTTCTGCGCATGAGCAGCTTATCTCCGAGTGGTTATAGGAGCAGAACGGCGTCACCTGGCAACGCGGGCTTGTGCACGTCTCCTTGGAGATCAGCTGCTCCTTCGTGTCCGTGTTGGTCGCTTCTACGTATACATCGCGTGATTGGCCAGGGCGTGAGTCACGTGATTTGTTCTGGGGTAAGTCCTTTTGTTTCTCCTTTTGTGGACTCTCCGCTCTGCCAACGTCATTCACCGTCACGTGACCGTCCTTCACCTGGCCAGGTTTATTCTGCAGCGGAGGCAGCTTGGAGTGCACCATGGTCGCGTTCTTCCCGCGGACATGCCGGAGCCGCTTCACCGGGAGCTGTGCAGACAGGCTGCGGCGCTGGTTGAGTTTGGCGCCGAAGACTCCATCCTGGGAGGCCGCTACTAGAGCGATGACCACGACGCTGGACCAGCGCACCATGTTGGGTAGCAACTGCTAGTGAAGACCTAGGGGCTGGAGGGCATAGGAAACAGGCACACTGTTAGACTCCGACCATGGAAACAAATGATAGCCATCATGCACATTTTCAACTTAAATGTCTCCATCACGCGACGCCCCTTCGACCCACCCCTTCAAAATAGTTGTAGATCCAGGCAGGCAGTATCCATGGACCGAAAAATGTTTGCCCCGGTGGCAAATGGATATTGTTTCAGTCCATGGATACTACCTGCCACCGATGGATCTGCTTGGAAACTGATCCGCACAATGGCAAACACATGTCTCTGGTGCTAAACACCATCCACACACAGGCAAACACGTGTTTCTGGTGCTAAACACATCCACAGACAGGCAAGGTAAACACATGTCTCTGGTGCTAAACACCATCCACACACAGGCAAACACATATCTCTGGTGCTAAACACATCCACACACAGACAAACACATGTCTCTGGTGTTAAACACCATGCGCACACAGGCAAACACATGTGGCTGGTGCTAAACACCATCCACACACAGGCAAACACATGTCTCTGGTGCTAAACACCATCCACACACAGGCAAACACATGTCTCTGGTGCTAAACACCATCCACACACAGGCAAACACATGTCTCTGGTGCTAAACACCATCCACACACAGGCAAACACATGTCTCTGGTGCTAAACACCATCCACACACAAGCAAACACATATCTCTGGTGCTAAACACATCCACACACAGACAAACACATGTCTCTGGTGTTAAACACCATCCACACACAGGCAAACACATGTGGCTGGTGCTAAACACCATCCACACACAGGCAAACACATGTCTCTGGTGCTAAACACTATCCACACACAGGCAAACACATGTCTCTGGTGCTAAACACCATCCACACACAGGCAGACACATGTCTCTGGTGCTAAACACCATCCACACACAGGCAAACACATGTCTCTGGTGCTAAACACCATCCACACACAGGCAAACACATGTCTCTGGTGCTAAACACCATCCACACACAGGCAAACACATGTCTCTGGTGCTAAACACCATCCACACACAGGCAAACACATGTCTCTGGTGCTAAACACCATCCACACACAGGCAAACACATGTGGCTGGTGCTAAACACCATCCACACACAGGCAAACACATGTGGCTGGTGCTAAACACCATCCACACACAGGCAAACACATGTCTCTGGTGCTAAACACCATCCACACACAGGCAAACACATGTCTCTGGTGCTAAACACCATCCACACACAGGCAAACACATGTCTCTGGTGCTAAACACCATCCACACACAGGCAAACACATGTCTCTGGTGCTAAACACCATCCACACACAAGCAAACACATATCTCTGGTGCTAAACACATCCACACACAGACAAACACATGTCTCTGGTGTTAAACACCATCCACACACAGGCAAACACATGTGGCTGGTGCTAAACACCATCCACACACAGGCAAACACATGTCTCTGGTGCTAAACACCATCCACACACAGGCAAACACATGTCTCTGGTGCTAAACACCATCCACACACAGGCAAACACATGTCTCTGGTGCTAAACACCATCCACAGACAGGCAAACACATGTCTCTGGTGCTAAACACCATCCACACACAGGCAAACACATGTCTCTGGTGCTAAACACCATCCACACACAAGCAAACACATATCTCTGGTGCTAAACACATCCACACACAGACAAACACATGTCTCTGGTGTTAAACACCATCCACACACAGGCAAACACATGTGGCTGGTGCTAAACACCATCCACACACAGGCAAACACATGTCTCTGGTGCTAAACACCATCCACACACAGGCAAACACATGTCTCTGGTGCTAAACACCATCCACACACAGGCAAACACATGTCTCTGGTGCTAAACACCATCCACACACAGGCAAACACATGTCTCTGGTGCTAAACACCATCCACACACAGGCAAACACATGTCTCTGGTGCTAAACACCATCCACACACAGGCAAACACATGTCTCTGGTGCTAAACACCATCCACACACAGGCAAACACATGTCTCTGGTGCTAAACACCATCCACACACAGGCAAACACATGTCTCTGGTGCTAAACACCATCCACACACAGGCAAACACATGTCTCTGGTGCTAAACACCATCCACACACAAGCAAACACATATCTCTGGTGCTAAACACATCCACACACAGACAAACACATGTCTCTGGTGTTAAACACCATGCGCACACAGGCAAACAAATGTGGCTGGTGCTAAACACCATCCACACACAGGCAAACACATGTCTCTGGTGCTAAACACCATCCACACACAGGCAAACACATGTCTCTGGTGCTAAACACCATCCACACACAGGCAAACACATGTCTCTGGTGCTAAACACCATCCACACACAGGCAAACACATGTCTCTGGTGCTAAACACCATCCACACACAGGCAAACACATGTCTCTGGTGCTAAACACCATCCACAGACAGGCAAACACATGTCTCTGGTGCTAAACGCATCTGGTGCATTGTTTGTGTCAGTAATTACGTAGTGCCTGTTGCGGGATGGCGGATTCGTCTGATTTCCATTACGTTCTCTTAATTACCCCCCCCCCCCCCCAAGTATCAGAATGGAAGAATTGTACTCCTGCATCGTTCTGTCCGGTCTCTTATTCAATTGGTCAGTTTTCATGTCTGTCGAACCTTGATTTCTATTTGTCCGGAGAGGGTGCAGGACCAAACTGCCGGATTCTGCACGAAGAACTATGAAAAACATTATGTTGTAGATGTCCAGATTATGCTTCAGAACATGAATGATCTTGTTAATGTACCAACTACCAAGTATCTCATGCCGGCTCAGACAAGAACAAAAAATATTGATGCCTTCAAGAGCCGAAATTATCAACCAAGGATTGATGCCTTCAAAAATTCGCACTTTCCTAGAACTATATCATGGTAAAGTGGAGCTGGTTGCCATCAAGCGCAGTAGGAGCATTCTCACTACATAGGACCTATTACACTGCCATTCTCACTACATAGGACCAATTACACTGCCATTCTCACTACATAGGACCTATTACACTGCCCTACATATACTTACCAGCGTTCAGTTCTCTTCGGCAAGCTTTCTTAAATTCTTGGACACACAGTTCATTTCAACATCCTCTCTGACAACGTTAAAGGGCTTTTCATTCTACGTGGTAGTTTGCTCTGTGCTTCTTGCATCAACTGTAAAATAATGTTAGCCACATAAGACTACATCACGGAAACAAAAGTTTTTAGGTATGCATGTCCTTTTTTGCTTGTTTTTTTCTGCGAGGGGAGGCCGGACTTTCGTTTAAACTAGGTATTTGTTAATTTACCATTCACACGTTTTTAGTGCCTTGTCAAATATTCTATTTTCTACAATGTGCAAGTGGCGGCGAGAATATAAGTTGTGTACAACTTGAGTCCGCCGTCACTTTGTCTTCGTCCATTTCTTTGCAATTGTATTATTTGATGTTTCTTTGAAGAAAAAAGATAGGATCAAACTGCGGCGCAGGAAAACACATTCCCCCCCCCCCCCCGTATATCCAAAGCGCCGTAAGTCACCACTCTAACCGCCGCGCTGAATCACTCCGCCCGCTGAAAGCCTGCCAGGTCAGCTCCGTTTCATCAGGTCGGAAGACGGACGGACCGGAGCATCTTAGGGCCCACCAGGGACGTGTTATGTCTTCAGGCTTGTGATGTCTTGTTGTCATGTCTTCAGGGTTGTGAAATGTTGTTGTAATATGTGCTATATCTTGCAGACGATTGATTCTTCTAAAACACTGGGCCTGAAGGTTGACACATACGACAAGACTGCTTTCCACAAAAATGTTTATCTAAACGTAAGAAATGAATAAATAAGAAATTTTAAATCTCATCAGAATTCAAGAAAATGTACAAAACAGCAAAACCGTGCTCCCGAAACTGGGGCTAAATTACCGGGCGTGATGTCGAGTTGCGACAATCGTGATTTGATGATTTGATGTCTGCTATAATTGATGGCAGTGCAGCTGAATCGGCGCCTAGCTGCATCAGGGGCCGGCTGGGCTTTAGGTGAAAGCATACGTCATCCGCGGAGATTACAATCTTATGGAAGACGAATGCTGAGGTGAGCAAGACTTTCTCTGGATGTGGATGTGTTAACAGACGGCATGTTATTGAAACTGAAGCTAAAATGGGCGAGCAAAGTTACGTATCACCGCCACTTCCCAGTTCTTAGACAACTGATATACAATTTTATTGATGACTGAAGCCGCCCTTTTGTTGTGCAGAACTTTGCCGGGGGGGGGGGGGGCGCAGTGCGTTTATCCTTAAAAGGAACATCCGCCATCGTCATGAAAACCTTCCAGGGTAGCTCTAGATCTTTCTTATCATGCAGAATAATGACTTGAAGGAGCTGGTGCTTCTTAAGGGAAGCTCTAAATCTTATCATGCAGAAAAATGACTTCAAGGAGCTGGTGCTTCTTAAGGGTACCTCTAAATCTTTCTTATCATGCAGACTAATGACTTGAAGGAGCTGGTGCTTCTTAAGGGTAGCTCTAAATCTTTCTTATCATGAAGAATAATGACTTCAAGGAGCTGGTGCTTCTTAAGGGTAGCTCTAAATCTTTCTTATCGTGCAGAATAATGACTCGAAGGAACTGGTGCTTCTTAAGGATAGCTCTAAATCTTATCATGCAGAATAATGACTTCAAGGAGCTGGTGCTTCTTAAGGGTAGCTCTAAATCTTATCATGCAGAATAATGACTTCAAGGAGCTGGTGCTTCTTAAGGGTAGCTCTAAATCTTTCTTATCGTGCAGAATAATGACTCGAAGGAACTGGTGATTCTTAAGGATAGCTCTAAATCTTATCATGCAGAATAATGACTTGAAGGATCTGGTGCTTCTTACGTTGCCTCGCGGCCAGAACGTCTTCAGGAGATGACTACCGCACAGGTGACGGATCGTGGATTACCGCCGCTCATCAATCTGTGAACGTACTTTCGTTGCTCATCTAGTTTTACAAATATGCACATAACATAACATCATGACTCATGACAAAGTGGCTATGCCTGCAACCGTGTCTCCACCAGAGCCCTTTGCTTGCTAAAAATAGAAGAAACTCGCCGACGCGGTGAACAATTTAGCGGAAGAGCTAGCCGACCGCAACGATCTCCAAGTCGATCAGCTAACTCTTCTTGCAAATTAGTCAACCAATATGGCCAATTTTTTTCAGATTTGTTTCAGCCGACAAGAGAGACTGGGGTAAGGGGTGGGAAGATCACGGCCAAATTTCGCAAATCACATTTTGTACATGTCCATTCTTCGTGAAAATAAACGTTTCTGCGTTGACAACGTGTCGACGTCTGCACTTGACTCTGTGCATCAGCGACGGTTGCTATGGCTTCTGTGATGATTGACGGTTGCTATGGCTTCTGTGATGATTGATGTGCTGCTCCATTATCCATTCCTTACATGGGATCTGTAGTCCCAGAAGGTAAGGCTTGGCTTCAGCGAGCATTTTACCTTTCAGGTTTTTCTGTTTCGAACCCACGGCGTATCCAGACGTTACTGGAAGATCCCGGAAGTGTTGCTGAAGATGAGTAGCAATTGCCGACCATACAGATTCAGAGCTGTTTTAATCATATGACCATTGTTTAGTGAAAAATCTTCGGGAGGGGCAGTCACATGACTCACTCTCACTCTCGCTCTCACTCACCCATCTTCGCCGCTGTTCTGTCCCTTTACTGAGGCGGGCCGCCATTGTTTTCCACGATGGCTAACGTTTGTTGTGACGCCGAATCGATGGTGGCTCCATTGTGAGAAAAAAGGTGTTCTTTACTACGGACTAGTCTGAGCTCCTCGTCAACAATTTTCCCACAGGCATCCTGCGGGCGCCGCCCGTGGACCTGGCTGGAGACATCAGCACCTTGCTGAGACTAATGTCAGCCTTTGCCGCCAGAGACCTTACAATCTAATAGGGCCATGCGAAGTTAAAGGGACATAAGGCAACTAGCTGACCTGCGGAAGAGTTCAAGCTTTCAATTTGGCCTTTAACCTTGACTTCTCTAGTGGAGTGGAAGCGACCTTCCGGAGGGCCTGCATGCTCTTTTTCATTAGGCGTATTCAGGCCTTTTCGGCCTTCGCCGTAGTTTGCAATTCGTAGGCAGCCGACAAAAATCAGCGTATCATTATAAGTAAACAAACAGGTTAGACTCCATTTGATACAGAAGTCATTGTGTGTGACGTCACGTTAGTTTAGATTTGGTCATCATCAGTCATACGTTAAATGCAAGGAGGTGTCCGCAAAATTCAGCATGCAACATACAGTCATGTAAAATCAATAGTTTTGACGCAGAACTTGATAGTTGAATCTTGCAGGCAAAGTGTTGAAGTCGGTTGGAAAGGCTCATGATTTTACGTATTAAATTCGTAATCAGCTCTGAGAATTCAACGTAATTCGTAATCGGTGGCGAAAATTTGGCATAATTCGTAATGACTGCCCTCCATGCAGGCCCTCCTGCGGGTTCTCCGAGTGGAAAAGTGTAATGAAATCACGACTGCAAATTATCGCGATTACCGCAATGCAGCCATTAGAAAAGCGGTTAGTAACGTTTCCACTTATTCACACCGGGCTTGTATCTGGATTCTGGAGGCAGGGCAGCAAATGTGCGGCTGGCTTCCTGCCGAGTGTATGACACTATCAGCCCTGCATGACGTGCATGTTCCATTATGCACCATTCACAGGATCGCACATAGACCCGCTATTACGCACCATGCAGAGGCACAGGCTTCCACACAGGTTCTCCATTCCGTACCATGTATTCACGGGCACAGGCACAGGCCCAGGCACAGGCCCAGGCACAGGCTTGCATACATGTTCATCAGTGTGCACAATGTATTCACGGGCACAGGCTTGCACACAAATGCACCGTTATCAGTTTTGCTGTTAACATGTCGAGAAAAATTAGTCTCATGAGTAAAGATTGCTCAGTAGATACGCAGCCATTACTCGGTGTGACGTCGGTGCCCCGTCGGAAGTCCTCCATGTAAATCACGTGACACGGCCAAGAAGATATCAGAGTGAAAGATCGCTGCTTCATCACCCCCCCCCCCCCCTGGCATACACGCCCCCCCCCCCGGCATTCACGTCGCGACAGGTGCGGCATACCTGTAGTCATCCTGTTATCGTCCTGTTCCCCTGTTCTTATCGTCCTGTTCCCCTGTTCTTACCGTCCTGTTCCCCTGTTCTTATCGTCCTGTTCTAGAGAGAACAACTGTCCAGACTGAGCAGACTCACCTGACGTTTGCTTAAACTGCAGACTCGTCATCTGCGAACCTCGTAACCGCCCTGTGTGACTGGCGAGGACTGATGCCAGGGGACAGACGCAGACATGTTTGGCGACCAGGTGAAGCTGGGACTCACCCTTCGGTTCTGCGGTGGACCCTGCGCTCCCTGCCGTAAGGCCCGTCCCGGTCTGCCCTGGATGTGCCGTACAGCCCGGCACGGCTCTGCGGTGGATCCTGCGCTCCCTGCCGTAAGGCCCGCCCCGGTCTGCCCAGGATGTGCCGTAATGCCCGGCACGGCTCTGCGGTGGACCCCGCGCTCCCTGCCGTAAGGCCCGCCCCGGTCTGCCGTGGATGTGCCGAACAGCCCGGCTCGGTTCTGCGGTGGACCCCGCGCTCCCTGCCGTAAGGCCCGGCCCGGTCTGCCGTGGATGTGCCGAACAGCCCGGCACGGCTCTGCGGTGGATCCTGCGCTCCCTGCCGTAAGGCCCGCCCCGGTCTGCCCAGGATGTGCCGTAATGCCCGGCACGGCTCTGCGGTGGACCCCGCGCTCCCTGCCGTAAGGCCCGCCCCGGTCTGCCGTGGATGTGCCGAACAGCCCGGCACGGCTCTGCGGTGGATCCTGCGCTCCCTGCCGTAAGGCCCGCCCCGGTCTGCCGTGGATGTGCCGAACAGCCCGGCACGGTTCTGCGGTGGACCCTGCGCTCCCTGCCGTAAGGCCCGCCCCGGTCTGCCCTGGGTGTGCCGTACAGCCCGGCACGGTTCTGCGGTGGACCCTGCGCTCCCTGCCGTAAGGCCCGCCCCGGTCTGCCGTGGATGTGCCGAACAGCTCGGCACGGTTCTGCGGTGGACCCTGCGCTCCCTGCCGTATGGCCCGCCCCGGTCTGCCCTGGATGTGCCGAACAGCCCGGCACGGCTCTGCGGTGGATCCTGCGCTCCCTGCCGTAAGGCCCGCCCCGGTCTGCCCTGGATGTTAGCTACAGGCGGTGCTGACTACCGTACCGCAGCAGGCGGACAGGGACGGTGCACTTGTATCCGGGAAACACCTCTAACAACTGAGAGGGACGGTACATTTCTGATACTAACAGGATGTCTCAGTATTGGCAGGTTGATACTGCCCCCCTCCCCCGAAAGGAACATTGTGCTTAACCCTCATACACCCGAACCCTTTTTTGCGACTAAAATGACTGAACGGAGTCAAAAATGACCCCAAAATGTTTTGTTCAGTGAAATCTCCCTTTTCACTTTTATCGCCGATTGTTATCCGTACATTGCTTCATCAATGTAAGAGGAATGTTTTGGCTTGTTTAGGTATGAATAATTCCAGTTCATTATGATAATTCATGCCAAAAGATCAGAAGGACCATGTTTTGAACTATTCCTATTTAGACCGGTAGAGGATTTTTTAGGCCCACGCCAAATTTTATGTTGCGTAACTCCTTAACGGCTTACGTCAGAGCCACCAAACATGGTGAATTTTCATAGAATGTCCTTAACAAAAAATTCAAATTAATTAAGTAAGTTAATCGTTTTTCGTGTTGCCATGGCAACGGGTTTTGACAGGCATATCTTACAAAATCTGCTAATTTCAGTTCAAACAATGACGTGTCGAGAAATTGTTGGTAGACCACATATATTTTCTGTTATCATCTTATATGTAATCCAATTTAACTTTCATAATTTAACATTAATATTTAATGCTGATTTCATGACGTCATCGGTCAAAATCCAAGATGGCGGATAGAGTCACATAAAAACGTCATAATGACGTCATATTACGTCGTAATGACACAAAATTTATCATGATGATATTAATTCACATGTGCATTATCCTCTGAAAATTTGGTGGTGATACAAGAAGTACTTTAAGAGTTACAGAGGGCAGGTCTCAAAAACAGCACATTGTTTTTGCTGGGGTCAGAAATGACCCCAGTGGAATCACTCCAGACTTTCCTCTATATTGTCAACAGTATTGTGCCAATCTCCCTAGAAAATAAGAAGAGGTTAGAATAGATTTCTACTGACAAAGTCACGGAAGGAATTTTTTTTCCAAACAAAAATTTTCAAATGGCACATCAAAATCCACGCCTGGGGTCAAAAATGACCCCGTTCGGTGTATGAGGGTTAAGTAACATCAATTAAATGCAGTGTAGATGGGAGATGTGTTGTATTGTGGGGTTGGAATCCCATTTCCTGTGATGGCATTCTGGACTTTTCCTATGAAGCATAGTGCATGTAGATACATATAATCTGTAGTCAAGACACTCGATAAAATCCGACTTAACGGCAACTCTCGTCATCGTCACTTCCTGTCGGAGTAACGCACGTATGAGCTGGTACGTCATGCCGAGTCCTCCCGTCGAGATAACGTCATTCAGCATCTCCATGGCAACCATGACGTCATTGCAGCGAATTTAACCTTAACCGACCCGATGTGATGAGCGTGGGTGGAAATAACCGATAAGCCTCAGACCTGCAGTTTGATCATTCCTCACAGGTCCGCAGGATTCTACACCTCCGTCAGACCTGCAGTTTTGTCATTCCTCACAGGTCCGCAGGATTTCTGCACCTCCGTCAGACCTGCAGTTTTATCATTCCTCACAGGTCCGCAGGATTTCTGTACAGCCGTCAGACCTGCAGTTTTGTCATTCCTCACAGGTCCGCAGGATTTCTGTAGCTCCGTCAGACCTGTACATTTATCATTCCTCACAGGTCCTCAATATTTTGTTTACAGCCGTCAGACCTGCACACTAGTCCTATGATGGAAAACACTGAAATTATAGAGCTTCGTTGATTATGCAAATTAAGTCCATCTCTGTCAAGATTACCCATAACATGTCCTAAATCATGAAAATCCGCTGTTCCTTTCTTCAGTTATCCTCTTTAAAAGATTTTAACCTAATCGCCCCTGCAGTTCCAAAATTTAATGCTAGGTGGTCCAAATCTATGTCACTTCTTCCCAAGCACAAGAGCTATCTACCACCCAAACATTGTGACCATGGCTTGTCCAGAACACTAGAAACGGACGTTTCCTGCAGTACCCAGGAAAGCCATAAGAGGGACTTAAAATCTATTCATTTCCAGTTTTTGTCACAACCTACCAAGTATGAAACCAATCCTGACAGCAATTCTTGAGTTATCTTGTTGTCCAACACACACACACACACACACACACACGCGCACACACATACACACACACACACAGAGAGACAAAAGAGAGTGGCTTTGGGACGACACAACTGATATGAACATTGCAGACACGCCGCCAGGGGGCGGTCGTGATACAGGTGGCCTTATTCACTCGGGGAGCTATATGATGCACAATTATAATATGAACTTTCAATGCACGCCGCTAGGGGACGTCCGTGACACATGCACCCTCGCTTGGGAGTGAAAAGTCCATGTAACCTTTAGTTAAGCGTTAGTTATTGAATAGTTATCGTCACACAAAAGGGGCGGGACGATTTGTACAACTGTCAGTGGTCACGTGGTCAACCATCATGTTGATGGGGTGCATTTTGGCTAGACTCTTTGATGATCAATGAGATCAATCAATGAATGACTAACGAAAAATTGTTACTGCAGCAATAAATAGCCATCTCGGGAAAAATTCATTTCACAATAAAATTGTCATTTAAGTGTCATCGAAGAACTTCGATTAACCCCCTCCGATCTGTCGTTATAAGAAATGAACCACAGACGCTTCTGAGGACATTCCCCTCCTGTTCTGTTCTGTCCTGTTCTGTCCTGTCCTGTTCTGTCCTGTTCTGGCCCTTCCTGTTCTGTTCTGTCCTGTCCTGTTCTGTCCTTTTCTGTCCTGTTCTGTCCTGTTCTGTCCTGTCCTTTTCTGTCCTGTCCTGTTCTGTTCTGTCCCTTACTGTCCTGTTCTGTCCTTTTCTGTCCTGTTCAATCCTGTTCTGATATGTTCTGTTCTGTTCTGCACTGTTCTGTCCTGATCTGTCCTGTTTAATCCTGTTCTGTTCTGTCCATTTCTGTCCCTTGCTGTCCTGTCCTGTTCTGTCCTGTTCTGTTCTGTCCTGTCCTGTTCTGTTCTGTTCTGGCCAGTTTGAGTCTCTGCTGTCTGCTCGCCTTTCTCTGCTCTCTCCCATCGAACAGTGCGAATCCAACAGATAAACACAAGGACCAAAAGTCCGTAGATGATGACAATAGAGATCTGTGACGGATGACGTTTTCTATTCTGGTTTATTGTTTAACAGAGATGGACAGAATCGCCTGGTACCTCAGTCATCATCATATCTTGCCGCTCCACGGCTGTAACCACTGACGGGCAGTCTGGTTGGCCTCACGTAGATCGTCGTCAGTGCATGTAGTTCCAAGTTTACAGTTCTGTTGACTGTGCTGTATAGTTTGGGGGGTCTGCCCCGCATGCGCAGGGGCAGGCTGCACTTGAAGCCTTGCCCCATCTGAGCATGTTGTCGCCGGTCCTTGCTACCTTGGCTCTGGCTGTTGAGTACCTCAGTGGCCCTCAGTAGCTAGAAACAGGCGGAAGTAGTCCTGTAAACACGCCTCCTGTACTGTTGTCATATTGCTTTGCCACGAATTATTGCTATAAAATTATCGATTCAGGCCGTCAATTGAATTGGCGTATAAATTCGGCCCTATAATTAAATAATACAGTAGTTCAGAGGTGCCGTTACGCGAAGGTACCTACTGCGCAAATTGCGGCTCGCTCATTCCGGACATCGGAGACAATCGATGGGACTATCCCATCATCGGAAACGGGTCGGGGTTTGTCAAACCCACCATCGGAAACGGGTCGGGGTTTGTCAAACCCATCATCGGAAACGGGTCGGGGTTTGTCAAACCCATCATCGGAAACGGGTCGGGGTTTGTCAAACCCATCATCGGAAACGGGTCGGGGTTTGTCCAACCCATCATCGGAAACGGGTCGAGGTTTGTCCAACCCATCATCGGAAACGGGTCGGGGTTTGTCCAACCCATCATCGGAAACGGGTCGGGGTTTGTCCAACCCATCATCGGAAATGGGTCGGGGTTTGTCAAACCCATCATCGGAAACGGGTCGGGGTTTGTCAAACCCATCATCGGAAACGGGTCGGGGTTTGTCAAACCTATCATCGGAAATGGGTCGGGGTTTGTCAAACCCATCATCGGAAACGGGTCGGGGTTTGTCAAACCCATCATCGGAAATGGGTCGGGGTTTGTCAAACCCATCATCGGAAACGGGTCGGGGTTTGTCCAACCCATCATCGGAAACGGGTCGGGGTTTGTCCAACCCATCATCGGAAACGGGTCGGGGTTTGTCAAACCCATCATCGGAAACGGGTCTGGATTTGTCAAACCCATCATCGGAAACGGGTCGGGGTTTGTCAAACCCATCATCGGAAACGGGTCGGGGTTTGTCAAACCCATCATCGGAAACGGGTCGGGGTTTGTCAAACCCATCATCGGAAACGGGTCGGGGTTTGTCAAACCTGACATCGGAAATGGGTCGGGGTTTGTCAAACCTATCATCGGAAACGGGTCGGGGTTTGTCAAACCCATCATCGGAAACGGGTCGGGGTTTGTCAAACCCATCATCGGAAACGGGTCGGGGTTTGTCAAACCCATCATCGGAAATGGGTCGGGGTTTGTCAAACCCATCATCGGAAACGGGTCGGGGTTTGTCAAACCCATCATCGGAAACGGGTCGGGGTTTGTCAAACCCATCATCGGAAACGGGTCGGGGTTTGTCAAACCCATCATCGGAAACGGGTCGGGGTTTGTCAAACCCATCATCGGAAACGGGTCGGGGTTTGTCAAACCCATCATCGGAAACGGGTCGGGGTTTGTCAAACCCATCATCGGAAACGGGTCGGGGTTTGTCAAACCCATCATCGGAAACGGGTCGGGGTTTGTCAAACCTATCATCGGAAACGGGTCGGGGTTTGTCAAACCCATCATCGGAAACGGGTCGGGGTTTGTCAAACCCATCATCGGAAACGGGTCGGGGTTTGTCAAACCCATCATCGGAAACGGGTCGGGGTTTGTCAAACCTATCATCGGAAACGGGTCGGGGTTTGTCAAACCCATCATCGGAAACGGGTCTGGATTTGTCAAACCCATCATCGGAAACGGGTCGGGGTTTGTCAAACCCATCATCGGAAACGGGTCGGGGTTTGTCAAACCCATCATCGGAAACGGGTCGGGGTTTGTCAAACCCATCATCGGAAACGGGTCGGGGTTTGTCAAACCTATCATCGGAAACGGGTCGGGGTTTGTCAAACCCATCATCGGAAACGGGTCGGGGTTTGTCAAACCCATCATCGGAAACGGGTCGGGGTTTGTCAAACCCATCATCGGAAACGGGTCGGGGTTTGTCAAACCCATCATCGGAAACGGGTCGGGGTTTGTCAAACCCATCATCGGAAACGGGTCGGGGTTTGTCAAACCTATCATCGGAAACGGGTCGGGGTTTGTCAAACCCATCATCGGAAACGGGTCGGGGTTTGTCAAACCCATCATCGGAAACAGGTCGGAGTTTGTCAAACCCTTCATCGGAAACGGGTCGAGGTTTGTCAAACCTGACATCTTTCTCGCAGGAAGACCACAATCTAAAATTTTCTTGCTAAACAATACAACAGTGGAACAGTTTTAACACGCTTGTCGTAACGAGATATCTAGAGTGGTCTGGTGGTTTCCATGGCAACGAGATATTTAGAGCGGTTTGATAGTTTTCATGGTAACGAGATATTAGAGGTGTCTTGTGGTTTCCATGGTAGCGAGATATTGGAGAGGTCTGGTGGTTTCCATGGCGATGAGATATTTAGAGTGGTTTGATAGTTTCCATGGTAACGAGATATTCGAGAGGTCTGGTTGTTTCCTTTACATTCTAGTAATTGAAACCTGATCGCCCGATCGAAAACGTTACTGGTGAACTCAGTGAGTGTTCTCAGCTTAACAAAAGAGCCCAGCAGTTGATAGACAGTAGAACAACAGTAGCACAGCAATAGAACAACAGTAGCACAGCAATAGAACAATAGTAGCACAGCTATAGAACAACAGTAGCTTTACAGTCACCATCTTATTCTACTTAAAGCCACAAAGCCAGATGTGCTGCTGTCTTTTAGAATGTGAAGAACAACGCTAGAGTTGCCTTTGATCCGGACAAATGGTTTATTTTTATACGTTGGTCAGCCTATCAATTCGTGTGGTAACAAAGTGACTTGTTCACATCTGTGTCATAAATACTTAGTCTCCATGTGTACAAAAACACTGAAAATTACAATCTAAAAACTTCATCTCGTTTAACATTTCAAAAGTAACCCTCGCAATCATATTGTAATCAAGAATGGACTTGGTCCACAACACGCGTACAAAAATACAAACATTGTTGACAAATATAAAACAGCAGCTACACAACAACAAAGACAAATTTACGCATCGGAAACAATAAATAGTTCGACACATAGAACACCAACTTTGTTGATACGAATACGTTAAACTGATATATAAGTTGATAAGTTATAATGTATAAGTTGATAAGTTATATCATGTTTGAGTTCTCCAAGCGTCCGTGTCATCGAGACCACTCGAGTTGAACGAGCCTTACTGACGTTTCCTATCATTACTGGTGTGTATATAAGGATTACTGGGGTCTGCTAGGAAAGTTCCTGGACTTGGCTATAGTAGCTCTCCGTCATTTACAAATCAGTTCTACACGTAATCTGATCCCCTCCCGCCATTACTGCACGTGGCGTGACGTCATGGCTACCATGGCTACAGTTGCTGTCTGTTCGTTTTACCTTATATGATAGACCGAATGTAGCAAGTTAGTGTGGGTCTTGTTTTAGTTCTTGGTGTAGGTAGATTGTGTGGGTCTGTGGTTTATAACATTCTTCGTGTAGGTAGAGTGTGGGTCGTGTAGGTAGAGTGTGTGGGTCGTGTAGGTAGAGTGTGTGGGTCGTGTAGGTAGAGTGTGGGTCGTGTAGGTAGAATGTGTGGGTCGTGTAGGTAGAGTGTGTGGGTCGTGTAGGTAGAGTGTGTGGGTCGTGTAGGTAGAGTGTGGGTCGTGTAGGTAGAGTGTGTGGGTCGTGTAGGTAGAGTGTGTGGGTCGTGTAGGTAGAGTGTGGGTCGTGTAGGTAGAATGTGTGGGTCGTGTAGGTAGAGTGTGTGGGTCGTGTAGGTAGATTGTGTGGGTCGTGTAGGTAGAGTGTGTGGGTCGTGTAGGTAGAGTGTGGGTCGTGTAGGTAGAATGTGTGGGTCGTGTAGGTAGAGTGTGTGGGTCTGTGGTTTATGACATTCTTCGTGTAGGTAGAGTGTGTGGGTCGTGTAGGTAGAGTGTGTGGGTCGTGTAGGTAGAGTGTGTGGGTCGTGTAGGTAGATTGTGTGGGTCTGTGGTTTATGACATTCTTCGTGTAGGTAGAGTGTGTGGGTCGTGTAGGTAGAGTGTGGGTCGTGTAGGTAGAGAGTGTGGGTCGTGTAGGTAGAGTGTGTGGGTCGTGTAGGTAGATTGTGTGGGTCTGTGGTTTATGACATTCTTAGTGTAGGTAGAGTGTGTGGGCCTGTGTTATAAAATGGGTTTGCGTTATGCCGGACGTAGTTGGTTTATGTTGTTCTGTAACATATGAAAGAATTTGTGTAGCTAGATTGTGTGGGTCTTCCTTATATAATAGATGATAAGTCGGGTGTAGCACTGTAGCTAGTTTGTCGGTCTTTCTGTTTTATATGAAGTTATTGCTTTGTTTAGATTGTGTGAGTCCGTGTTATATGATAAGCTGGGTGTAGCAAGATCATATAGCTCTGTGTTAGGCTGGGGTGTAGCTCGATCTTGTGGGTCTGTTAGGCTGGGTGTAGCTAGATCTTGCGGGTCTGTGTTGTATGAACGTAGCTATATTGTGAGGGTCTGTGTTGTATGAACGTAGCTATATTGTGAGGGTCTGTGTTGTATGAACGTAGCTATATTATGAGGGTCTGTTTTATATGAACTTCTTGGTGAAGCTATATTGTGCAGTTCTGTGTTAGGCTGGGTGTAGCTATATTGTGTGGGTCTGTGTTGTATGAACTTGGTGTAGCTTTATTGTGTGGGTCTGTGTTGTATGAACTTAGTGTAGGTATATTGTGTGGGTCTGTGTTAGGCTGGGTGTAGCTATATTGTGTGGGTCTGTGTTGTATGAACTTAGTGTAGGTATATTGTGTGGGTCTGTGTTAGGCTGGGTGTAGCTATATTGTGTGGGTCTGTGTTGTATGAACTTAGTGTAGGTATATTGTGTGGGTCTGTGTTGTATGAACTTGGTGTAGCTTTATTGTGTGGGTCTGTGTTGTATGAACTTAGTGTAGGTATATTATGCGGGTCTGTGTTAGGCTGGGTGTAGCTAGATTATATAAGTCTGTATTAGGCTGGGTGTAGCTATATTGTGTGGGTCTGTGTTGTATGAACTTGGTGTAGCTATATTGTGTCGGTCTGTGTTATATGAACTTAGTGTAGGTATATTATGCGGGTCTGTGTTATATGATGAGCTGCGCGCAGCCAGTTTATGCGGAGCCATTACGGCTGCCTCACCATTAATGTTGCATGCCCCCCTCCCCCGTTAAAAACTGCGGTGATTGCTGGGACTAAATAGAATCGAACTGCTCCGCCCGGCCCGGAGTAAATTTGTTATCGCGCAGCGTGAAATTTGCCCACTGAAGCTGCGCTGATGGGAGGCAGTCGGCCGTGCTGATGGGGAAATCAATAGACTTGTTTTATAGCAGCCATTGTCCTAATCCAGTCGGATGCACTATATTTGATTGCTCACCATCTTCTTCCAATATACCTCCGCCTGGCGGGGCACCGGGGGAATGGGGGAGGGCGAAGGGTACGGGGTGTAAGGGTGGAGCACATTGGGGGGCACAGGGGGCTAGGGGGCGGGAGGGGGGTCACGGGGGGCTGGGGGAGGGCGGGTGTTACGGGGCGTAAGGGCGGAGCACAGGGGGGCTAGGGGAGGGCGGGGGCTAGGCGAGGGCGGGGGCGGGGGCTTAGGGGTGTACGGGTGGAGAGTGCGGGAGGGGGAGGGTAGTGGACATGCGGAGGGTGCGGGTGTGTCGGCGGGGTGTACCAGCGTTGTGTAAGGGCTGGGTCACTGGGGGGTGTAAGGTCGACGGTTGTGGAGAGTACATATGCCACAGCTAGCCGCACCCGAAACCTGCGGTTCTAGGTTAGGGACCCTGTCCTACCCTGCGCCCTGTCTCGAGTTTAACCAGGGAGTCCATCCTTGATAACCAAACACAAATCATCAAGAATTCGTCGGGACGTTTTTGTGAAACAACACACGCCAGAAGGAACGTTCCAAGCAAAATGCTGTGGTGCACTTTAGAGACATATAGTTCAACGCCAAAATAATAACTGGCGTGGATAAATGCTTGATATCTAAAAGCTTTGTAGCTTCAAATCATTGTCTAGCTTTCCGGTTTCAGAGGGTTCAGGTCCAAGTTCCATAGAAAATGTTCTTACTCCTGGCTTGCAGCTTACATCAGGCACTATACACTACAGGGCGCGGATGTCACCCGGAGAGGAGACTGTTTTACGTCGCTCATGACGACGGGGTTGAAATGTGATTAAAGTGTTTGTACTGCTGATCAGGTCACTACTTGTTTCACTCTAAGTGGACGACAGACCTCCTTTCTTGGACCAGTTTTGTGGCACTCAGAACTGACGAGAAACAACTGAGCAAAGGGCTTGGCCTTGGCGAGCCAACCTACGTCATGGGACAACCAAAGTCTCTTCTGACGTGCTTATCGAGCTGAAAGGACGTTCTACAAAGGAAAACGGCGAGTTGCCTGCTCATTGCTTCTTACTCCTGGAAGTGGTCAATTTTGATCTCGTTAAAGATCTCGCGAGAAGAAATATGAAGATCAGTCGAGAAGACGTGAAGATCACGCGAGAAGACACGAGGAGATCTCGCGAGAAGACACGCGGAGATCACGCGAGAGGACATGTGAAGTATTGGAAGCACTCCCGCTATTCAGTGAAGATCTCGCGAGAAGACGTGTCCAGCAGGTGCAAGTTTTGCTCCATGAGTGAGTTCGGCGCGTCATACGTCACCAGGTCATCCAGGGTGAGGTCACAGTCAGGATTATTCTCGGCAATCGCGAGATGTTGCTCGGCGAGACTTGGAGCCCCGCAGTGTCTTGGCACGTGGAAGTTGCTGGCGTTGGCGGGCCCCACCATCGCCTTCATGGTCTCCTCCAGCGCCGCCAGGGACTGCGAGGGGGTGGGGAAGGGCAGCGGCGGGGCCGAGCTGACGGGCGGGGGGCCGTGCGGCTCTAGGCGGGAGGGAGGGCCCCTCAGGCCGGCGGGGTCATCGCTGGAAGCTCGGTAGGGCTCGTCAACACTGGACGGAGGAGTTGGGTAGGTCTGCGGCACGTCGGCAGCACCGTTATACACCTGTGCCGGGTACATGTCCCTTTCCTGCAGGGGCAGCCCGTAGGACGGCGCCGTGAACTGGCAGTCGCCGGTCCCGTAGGCCGGGTCCAGCGGCGCCGGGCGGCTGTGGTACATGTAGGCGAGCGGGTCGATGTCCTTCTCCGGCAGCAGCGTGCGGGGGTTGAGCTGCAGACAGCCGGCCACCAGGTTGGTGGTGGTCTGGGACAGGCCCTTGGTCAGCGTCTGCGCGAAGGTGACGTTATCGGGCACGCTGCCCGTGCGCAGGATGTCCGTCAGAGCGAAGAGATAGTTCCGCGCCAGCCTGAGCGTCTCTATCTTGGACAGTTTCTGGTTCTTGGAGTAGCAGGGCAGCACCTCGCGCAGGCGGTCCAGCGCGCGGTTCAGCCCGTGCATGCGGTTCCTCTCGCGGGCGTTCGCCTTGGAGCGCCGCATCTTGAACTTAACAACTCTCGCCTTAGTCATGCGTTTCTTCTTCGGACCCCTCTTCTTAGGAGCGTTGGGCGCGGCCTCCTCCTCGGAATCCGTCTTCTTGGAGCCCTTCCTCGCGCGCAGCGTGTAGCCCTTCTTCCCGACGTCGTCGCTGCCGTCCTCCCCGTCCGCGGCCTCCGAGTCGTCCTCGTCTTCTCCCTCGGCGCTGTCGTCGCCTTCCTCCGAGAAATCGCAGTCGTCGATGGGGTCGTCTACTTCCATGTCCTTGGCCGCCGCCACGCCGGGCATCGTCTGCGTCAGGTCGGGGGCGTCGGTCTCCCAAAGCTGGGGGGAAACATGGCGGCAGTTAGTCACATGTTACAAACATAAGGACTGAATCTCCCAAAGCTGGAGGGAAACACGGCAACAGTTAGTCACATGTTCTCTTAACGGTAAATGCAAACCGACTAAGACCTGAGTCTCCCAAAGCTGGGGGGAAACACGGCGGCAGTTAGTCACATGTTACAAACATAAGGACTGAGTCTCCCAAAGCTGGAGGGGGAACACGGCGGCAGTTAGTCACATGTTCTCTTAACGGCAAATACATACATACAAAATGACTGAGTCGCTCTAACACACTTTTAGCGGCATATCCAGACAAACACGGGACGCACAGGAGCATCTATGACATGGCTCCACCGACCGCAGTGAACACAAGTCTTCCTGGCGTAAATGGTCGTGACGTTTAAACAAGAAACAATACCGCAACGTTTGAACAAGAAATAATGGCAAAACCGCCACCTGCCGCAACAAGCTACAAAAATACGCGTACGGCGGCGTCATGACGTCAGTACTTGTTGATGTAACGTACATCGCCATGACAACAGACCTGGCCAGGTGGGCGATGTGTTCTCAGTGAAGGAAGGACAAAGTTGACAAAAAAGCGTTTACAGCGACATTTGCGAGTTGTTTGTTGTCTCCATAATAAAGCCTCCGCCTAAGCGCGGCTCCATCCCGCAGTAAATCAGGCGGGCTCCCGCGGAGTCAGTAATGAATTGAGCGGCGCGGCTCTAACCCCGCCTCCCCGGGGACGCCCGCCGGCCGTTCCGTCCGAGATGATTTAATTACTTACAATAAACCAACTAACGGCCATCGGCCTGTTGTGCCGGGCCAGCGCGTCTGCACGGCGCTGTCAGTCTGGGGTTGTATCCGGTACGGTTTAATCTCGCATTAACGACCTGCGCGATCGATGGGTCAGTCCATCCCGAGTCGCCTGCACGATGAACCGCGCAAACAGAACTAACACCAGTAATGTCACTTAGGGACGAGCTAACACCAGCAATGTTAAACCGCCCAAACAGACATTCTGCAGAACTAACGCCAGTAATGTCACTTAGGGACAGACGGGCTGCGGGGGAGGTTTTATATCAGGCCAGATTTACCTGTTCAAAGTAAATATCAAGTAACCGTAACATGACGCTGATGACGTACACAGACTAGCTGTGCTGCCAGGGCCGGGTGCTGATGCCAGCAGCTTGTGTGCTGCGGTCGGGATAGAGCAGGTGTCTGTTGTTTGCTCTGCGGCACCTTAGATAACCTCAATACGGCGTTCTTGCCCAGTTGCGGCCATGGGGGTTGCATGTCTGATGCACGCCGGATCCAGTAACGTGTCTAGTGCGAGACTCGTTTAATCACAAGTCAGTTACACCTGACTGATATGTGTTCTTAACACAACTGATAGAACAACGCTGTAACAGTATGGTTGTACCATGTGGACGATTGTAGCATGCGATAATGGTACAGCGGCGGAACAGCACAAGAATAGTACGTTATTACCATGTGCTATTGGTATGGCTAAAAAGACAGAGTCAGGACAGCTGAGATGTGCAACTCGAAGACAGAAAGAACCTTTCATAAAGATCATCCTACAAACGCTGGAGCAGCACAGCAAGCGATTTATCAGGCTTAAAACAGTTGTAGCACCTGTTTATGTCCAAAACCTGTGCGCACTACAGACTTCGCAGGTTGCGCACCGTGAAATTATTAATAGAACTTCCCACCAGAAAGCACTTTAATCATGTAATTGTATCCCCGATGCGCCGCTAAGTCCTCGGCAAACACAACCTGCCAACCGCGCGGCAATCAGCGGCCGGAAGTGGACAGGTAGCGCGGCCGGGACGGCGGGGGGCAGCTCGGCAGAGGTGGCGGGCTTTAAAAGTTTTCCCGGGATGGCGGGGGGCATCTCGGCAGAGGTGGCGGGCTTTAAAAGTTTTCCAGAGGCATTAGCAAAACCCACACCGCGGGATTCTGCGTGCTTGGCGGAATCCGCACCCATTTATCACTGCTGTACGGTATGACGCGCAGGTTCTGCTGTTTCTGCGGTCGCAACTCCCGTGCCAGGAAATCACCGCAGGACGCCGAACCTGCAGTCAGGTTCAACTCCCCCGTGGATCTGAGAGGTGCTGTGCCGCTGGATGCCGAGAGTAGAACATGCTCTATCCTAGCCTTCAACAAGAAGGAGAAATAGCGTATGATTGTATGGCCGCACCTAGCTGAGTATGTTTGCCTCCACAGCTTACTTGAATGGTTGGGGAAATTTGCAATAACTTCATGTTGTTGTAAACGTCATCTGTCATCGCTCGTTGAAAGGAACGGCATCTCTGTCCCTTGCCCGCAGGCCCGTCGGTCCGCCCGGACAGCACGCCGGTGGGTAAAGTTGATAAGGGCGGACAGCACGGTGGGTAAAGTGGCTCAGTCAGGACAGCCCAGCGGGCTGCGGCGGATCGAACAAACTTCAATCAAGGCGGGCGGCGTGACCGGTGATGACATGAGCTTTCCGCGGGATGTCTGCCCCGTAACGAGCCCGGAGTGGGCCGGAATGAGCGCAAGGGCGGAGGGGGCTTACAGACAATATCAAAAGCTACTTCAGATCGTTTCCACGCCTTTCGGTGTACATGTCGGTGCTCATCTTCCTTCTTATAGCCCTCGGGCCACACAGTTGTACACGCACTACAGCAGTCCCGGAGCTAGTAGAGCCAGAAGTAAACTGGTAGCTGTGTGTGTTCAGCTACCATGTAGCTGAAGGCTAAGGGCTAAGGGCAAAGCTAAGAAGAGAAAACATTGTGAACATTTTCTAAGTCTTTGGTATGACCCGGCCACGACCTCCCTAATGCAAAGCGAGCACTCGTTCGTTCGTGAGAGGGTCGGGCCGGGTCGACACATGGGTAATTAAGTTGTGGGAAGGTTCGGACGTATACATGGGTGGTGAGAGGGAAGGGTGGGGTAGACCCATGGGTCAGCGAGGGTTGAGGATTGGGCATACACACGGGTGGTGAGAGTGTGGAGATGGGTAAGTAATAAACTCACTGAAATGTTCAGAGAGAAACGCCTGGAAGACTCGAGTTTGGCGATCAATAAAGCTGAAATTTGCAGGACTATTGAGCCCATCTCGTTTGCTTCATTCCCTTCCCTTTCAGATTAGATTCGATTATTTTATCGACGTTAATTTTAGGAATTGCTGTCGCTCCTATTGCCAAATTACGCCCATACAATAGATATTTCTATCGGCAGAAGAAAGGGTTAGCCTTGGCGTTCATGAGGTACGGGGGTCTCCCTTGTTTCGTGGGGGACTTTCTCCCTGGGACAGTAGCGGGTCCACAGCGGGCCTCCTGTAGGGGTCCATGATGGGTCACCCTTAGGTTCCTGTATGGGTTGATGGTGAGCCACCCCTGGGATCCTGTATGTGGTGGGGTGGGTCACCCCTGGGGTCCTGTATGGGGTGGGTCACCACTGGGGTACTGTACATGATGGGTCACCCCCGGGTCCTGTATAGGGTGGGGGTGGGTCACCCCTGGGGTTCTGTAGGGGGTCCATGATGGGTCACCCCTGGGGTCCTGTAGGGGGTGGGTCACCACTGGGGTTCCGTATGGAGTGGGTCACCACAGGGGCACTGTACATGATGGGTCACCCCCGGGTCCTGTATAGGGTGGGGGTGGGTCACCCCTGGGGTTCTGTATGGGTCTATGATTGGTCACCTCAGGGTTTCATGGGATGCACCCTGGTGTCTCACTGGAGTTTCTGACCGGTCTCCCCATGGAGTTCAGAATGGTCCCCCTGGGTTTTATAAGTGTATCCCTTCCGTGTTGGGTGTGAGTGTATCCCTTCCGTGTTGGGCGTAAGTGTATCCCTTCCGTGTTGGGTGTAAGTGTATCCCTTCCGTGTTGGGTGTAAGTGTATCCCTTCCTTGTTGGGTGTAAGTGTATCCCTTCCGTGTTGGGTGTAAGTGTATCCCTTCCGTGTTGGGTGTAAGTGTATCCCTTCCGTGTTGGGTGTAAGTGTATCCCTTCCGTGTTGCGCGTAAGTGTATCCCTTCCGTGTAGGGTGTGTGGACATGTTGAAAGAGCTGCGTGTAGGAGATGTGGACATGGTGAAAGAGCTGCGTGTAGGGTATATGGACATGGTGAAAGAGCTGCCTCACACCAGCGCGAGATCTAATTACAGTCGGTCCCGAGCGAGCGCGCCGTGATGAGAAAATTACTAATTTTACGGCTCTGACAACAAGTCAATCAGACGGCACGCTACGTCATGACGTCATCGGGAGATGGCGGGGGTACAGTTTCATTTCATCCCGTTCTGGTGTTGCGTTGTAGAAATGTAGTTACTGTGCCAATATACTGAACCTGTCTTTGCACCGCTGTAGTAACGGCATAACTGCACCAAAATGAACCTGTCTTTGCACCGCTGTAGAAACGGCGTAAGTGCACCAAAATGAACCTGGCTTTGCATCGCTGTAGAAACGGCATAACTGCACCAAAATGAACCTGTCTTTGCACCGCTGTAATAACGGCATAACTGCACCAAAATGAACCCGTCTTTGCACCGCTGTAGTAACGGCATAACTGCACCAAAATGAACCTGTCTTTGCACCGCTGTAGAAACGGCGTAACTGCACCAAAATGAACCTGTCTTTGCATCACTGTAGTAACGGCATAACTGCACCAAAATGAACCTGTCTTTGCACCGCTGTAGAAACGGCATAACTGCACCAAAATGAACCTGTCTTTGCATCACTGTAGTAACGGCATAACTGCACCAAAATGAACCTGACTTTGCACCGCTGTAGTAACGGCATAACTGCACCAAAATGAACCTGTCTTTGCACCGCTGTAGAAACGGCATAACTGCACCAAAATGAACCTGACTTTGCATCGCTGTAGAAACGGCGTAAGTGCACCAAAATGAACCTGACTTTGCACCGCTGTAGAAACGGCATAACTGCACCAAAATGAACCTGTCTTTGCATCACTGTAGTAACGGCATAACTGCACCAAAATGAACCTGACTTTGCACCGCTGTAGAAACAGCGTAACTGTACCAAAATGAACCTGTCTTTGCATCGCTGTAGTAACGGCGTAACTGCACCAAAATGAACCTGACTTTGCACCGCTGTAGAAACGGCGTAACTGCACCAAAATGAACCTGACTTTGCACCGCTGTAGAAACGGCGTAACTGCACCAAAATGAACCTGTCTTTGCACCGCTGTAGAAACGGCATAACTGCACCAAAATGAACCCGTCTTTGCACCGCTGTAGAAACGGCATAACTGCACCAAAATGAACCTGACTTTGCACCGCTGTAGTAACGGCGTAACTGCAACAAAATGAACCTGTCTTTGCACCGCTGTAGAAACGGCATAACTGCACCAAAATGAACCCGTCTTTGCACCGCTGTGGAAACGGCGTAACTGCACCAAAATGAACCTGTCTTTGCACCGCTGTAGAAACGGCGTAACTGCACCAAAATGAACCCGTCTTTGCACCGCTGTGGAAACGGCATAACTGCACCAAAATGAACCTGTCTTTGCATCACTGTAGTAACGGCATAACTGCACCAAAATGAACCTGTCTTTGCACCGCTGTAGAAACGGCGTAACTGCACCAAAATGAACCCGTCTTTGCACCGCTGTAGAAACGGCATAACTGCACCAAAATGAACCCGTCTTTGCACCGCTGTGGAAACGGCATAACTGCACCAAAATGAACCTGTCTTTGCACCGCTGTAGAAACGGCGTAACTGCACCAAAATGAACCCGTCTTTGCACCGCTGTGGAAACGGCGTAACTGCACCAAAATGAACCCGTCTTTGCACCGCTGTGGAAACGGCATAACTGCACCAAAATGAACCTGTCTTTGCACCGCTGTAGAAACGGCGTAACTGCACCAAAATGAACCCGTCTTTGCACCGCTGTGGAAACGGCGTAACTGCACCAAAATGAACCCGTCTTTGCACCGCTGTGGAAACGGCATAACTGCACCAAAATGAACCTGTCTTTGCACCGCTGTAGTAACGGCGTAACTGCACCAAAATGAACCCGTCTTTGCACCGCTGTGGAAACGGCGTAACTGCACCAAAATGAACCCGTCTTTGCACCGCTGTAGTAACGGCGTAACTGCACCAAAATGAACCCGTCTTTGCACCGCTGTAGAAACGGCATAACTGCACCAAAATGAACCCGTCTTTGCATCGCTGTAGAAACGGCATAACTGCACCAAAATGAACCTGACTTTGCACCGCTGTAGTAAATGCGTAACTGTACCAAAATGAACCTGTCTTTGCATCGCTGTAGAAACGGCGTAACTGCACTAAAATGAACCTGTCTTTGCACCGCTGTGGAAACGGCGTAACTGTACCAAAATGAACCCGTCTTTGCATCGCTGTAGAAACGGCATAACTGCACCAAAATGAACCCGTCTTTGCATCGCTGTAGAAACGGCATAACTGCACCAAAATGAACCTGACTTTGCACCGCTGTAGTAAATGCGTAACTGTACCAAAATGAACCTGTCTTTGCATCGCTGTAGAAACGGCGTAACTGCACTAAAATGAACCTGTCTTTGCACCGCTGTGGAAACGGCGTAACTGTACCAAAATGAACCTGTCTTTGCATCGCTGTAGAAACGGCGTAACTGCACTAAAATGAACCTGTCTTTGCACCGCTGTAGAAACGGCGTAACTGTACATATAAACCTGTCTTTGCGCTGTGATAAACTTTCCATCGGCCACCAGCAGCGTTTATATGGAACCGGGGACCAGCAAACACCGCTTTGTGTGCATATATAAAATATACCTTCTCTTTTATCACTTCCTATAAAGTAGGAATGTATAAAAATCTCTTCGTAAAACATTGTCCGATTTTATAAGTCATGAATACAAGAAGAAACTTCCATAAAATCGACCTGACAAATTGCCAGGTCGCCGTTACAAGCACGGGCAAAAATCTATCACCAGCCAAACAAACCGCCGAACTCTACGCGGTGCAAACCGCGCCAGGAGCAGGCCAAAGATAGATGGAAATGTAGCATCCTGCTTAAAGTTTCGTCAATTGATGAAATGGTGATAGATGAATTGTTTCTTTCTCCTTTGTTAACATTATTCTACCCACCCCGTCCCTTACCCACCCCGTCCCTTACCCAACCCGTCGCTCACCCACCCCGTCCCTCACCCCCCCGTCCCTCACCCCACACCCCGTCCCTCACCCAGCACCCCCCCCCCCCGCCCCTTACCCACCCCGTCCCTTATGCGGTCGAGAGACGAATGTTGCCGGTTTGCCGCCTGTTGTTTGTTACTCTACCCTTGTGGAAAATAGAACCCTTCCGTCTCAACCCCCCACACCCCGTCCCTCATCCCCCCCGTCCCTTACACCCCCCGTCCCTCATCCCCCCCGTCCCTTACACCCCCCGTCCCCCGTCCCTTACACCCCCCCGTCCCTTACCCACCCCGTCCCTTACCCACCCCGTCCCTTACCCACCCCGTCCCTTACCCACCCCGTCCCTCACCCACCCCGTCCCTAACCCCCCGTCCCTCAACCCCCCCCCCGTCCCTTACCCCCCCCCCCCCCCCCGTCCCTTACCCACCCCGTCCCTTACCCACCCCGTCCCTTACCCACCCCGTCCCTTACCTACCCCGTCCCTTACCCACCCCGTCCCTTACCCACCCCGTCCCTTACCCACCCCGTCCCTTACCCACCCCGTCCCGAACCCCCCCCCCCCCCCGTCCCTTACCCACCCCGTCCCTTACCCACCCCGTCCCTTACCCACCCCGTCCCTTACCCCCCGTCCCTTACCCACCCCGTCCCGTTTCCGGTCGGGAAACGAATGTTGCCGGTTTGCCGCCTGTTGTTTGTTACTCTCCCCTTGTGGAAAATAGAACCCTTCCGTCTCGGCCCGCCGCGCGCCGTCCCGCGGGAGTCGCGGTAATCTATGGAATATCTGGTCCTGAACGCGCCGCGTTCGCTGGTTGGCGTCCACAAAGATCCGCAAGGCGCTAATCTCCAAGCAGATGCAGGAGCCACCGAAGACACCTAACGCTTCTACATTATGTAGAAGTTTCCCATCCCAAAACACCTAACGCTTTTACATTATGTAGAAGTTTCCCATCCCAAAACACCTAACGCTTCTACCTTATGGGGAGGTTTCCCATCACAAAGACGTCTAGCGGTTCTGCTTGATGACAAAATGTTATCAACCGAGGAATGCCATTGTTATGGTGTCTGAATTTAGGCTTACGGTTGCAACATGTTCATAACCGTTGTAACATGACGTATATCTCCCAAGGAGCCTGCACGAGTTTAAGGTATTCACCCTCCCGCCGCCTGTGTCGCGACGTGCCTCAGTGGAGCCTATGCGAGGCTATACAAGCATCCCTTTTAACCGCCGTGACGAGGCCCAGATATTTGCCTGGTCGCCACCTTTGCCGTGCAGCCGCATGAAGCCTGCTCGAGGCTACCTTAACAGTTGAGACGAGGCCCAGATATTTTACTTGCCACCGCCAGTGCCGTGCAGCCGTGTGAAGCCTGCTGGAGGCTACCCATCGAGTGTTTTAACTGTTGTGACGAGACCCAGATATTTGCTTTGCCGCCGCCCGTGCCGTGCTCAGCATACAGATGCCTGGGATCAGGTGCATTACTCTTTAATAGACGTTTTTGCGTTAACCCCATTCAAATGATTAATTCCCGCCGTAATAGAATATATAATGAAGTCCCCTACTAAAATGGGTTTTGCTTGCATGGCCGGGAAGGCATGAGGTGTTGTATGACAAAGCAAATTTCCGCTTTCCGACTATCAGGCTCGCAGCGCTCGCATTTCACAGCCGACTGCCTGCAGGGGGATTCGGCAAGGGAACCCCAACAGGACCCACTGGTGGGGACACCCGTAGGAACGCCAGTAGGAACAGACTTATTGTGGAGCCACAGGGCTGTTGCTGCGACAACAAACAGGCGGTTTAACGCAGGGAAGGCGGGAATTTTTACAGGATTTAACGACTTTAAAAACCCTACAGCTGGCTTTGCTTCCACCTGCCGTGTACAGAGGCTATTGTCCTTAAAACATGTACACTGGGCCGTACTTATAACCACGGTACGGTGAGACGTTATAACTTGTAACCACGGTACGGTGAGACGTTATAACTTATAACCACGGTACGGTGAGACGTTATAACCTATAACCACAGTACGGTGAGACGCTATAACTTATAACCACGGTACGGTGAGACGTTATAACTTATAACCACGGTACGGTGAGACGCTATAACCTATAACCACCGTACGGTGAGACGCTATAACTTATAACCACGGTACGGTGAGACGTTATAACTTATAACCACGGTACGGTGAGACGCTATAACCTATAACCACAGTACGGTGAGACGCTATAACTTATAACCACGGTACGGTGAGACGCTATAACCTATAACCACAGTACGGTGAGACGATATAACTTATAACCAAGATACGGTGAGACGCTATAACTTATAACCACAGCAGGGTGAGACGCTATAACTTATAACCATTGTACGGTGAGACGATATAACTTATAACCACGGTACGGTGAGACGCTATAACTTACAACCACAGCAGGGTGAGACGCTATAACTCATAACAGCAGCATAATGAGATACATATAACTTATAACGGCCCACTTTATAGCCACAGTACAATGAGATACGTATAACTTTTAACCACAACACAGTGTATAACGTATAATGTATAACTACAGAACGGTAAAATACGTATAACCTATAACCACAGCACGGTGAGATGCAATGTCAAATATTTGTAACCACAGCACAATCGGATACGTATAACATATAACTACACCACAGTGAGATGCATAGAAGGTTTTACTTATGACTAGTAAGCTGGATCTAAGGTTCCTAACTTGTAGGTATGATTGGTGATATCTTGTCAGAAAGATGGACAATATAGACGGTTCCAGAACCACTTAGCAGCGAAGCCATGAAATATGGACTGATTATATTGTCAAAGTTTATAGATATAATGGCAAGTCGACTCCGTGTGCTCGCGGAAAGTGTGCATGTCAGACTCCCCCTGGCTTGTAAATGTGCAAACACAATTACAGGCTAATAAACGTCCTGGCAGCGGCGAATCCCTCCATAGATGAGATGACGCGGACCTGCGTGGAAATGTTCTACAGAAGTACCAAATGGCCGACGTGCGGCTCCCCTTTCGCAGTCGGTACAACTACGCTAATTAGTCTGTGTCAGCTGAAACTCTCGTTTCCGACTTTGGCTCCTCGGATTTTTATGCTGTCATGCGACAGTTGAAGACCCCCCCCCCCGACCCGTGAGGTCAGAGACCCCCCCCCCCTCGTGAGGTCGGAGTTGTGATAGTATCGGCTTGAGCCTGACGCCTGGCGCGGGGGTCCGGGGCGGTGTAATCATATTTGCGGTCGCCACGACTGCGGTCGGTTCGCTGCGACTCCCCTTCCCGTAACGCAAGGCTGGCTCCTACAGTTTCCCCTTCCCGTAACGCAAGGCTGGCTCCTACAGTTCCCCCTTCCCGTAACGCAAGGGTGGCTCCTACAGTTCCCCCTTCCCGTAACGCAAGGAGCTCCTACAGTTTCCCCTTCCCGTAACGCAAGGCTGGCTCCTACAGTTCCCCCTTCCCGTAACGCAAGGAGCTCCTACAGTTTCCCCTTCCCGTAACGCAAGGCTGGCTCCTACAGTTTCCCCTTCTCGTAACGCAAGGCTGGCTCCTACAGTTCCCCCTTCCCGTAACGCAAGGCTGGCTCCTACAGTTTCCCCTTCCCGTAACGCAAGGCTGGCTCCTACAGTTTCCCCTTCCCGTAACGCAAGGGTGGCTCCTACAGTTTCCCCTTCCCGTAACGCAAGGCTGGCTCCTACAGTTTCCCCTTCCCGTAACGCAAGGCTGGCTCCTACAGTTCCCCCTTCCCGTAACGCAAGGGTGGCTCCTACAGTTTCCCCTTCCCGTAACGCAAGGCTGGCTCCTACAGTTTCCCCTTCCCGTAACGCAAGGCTGGCTCCTACAGTTTCCCCTTCCCGTAACGCAAGGCTGGCTCCTACAGTTCCCCCTTCCCGTAACGCAAGGCTGGCTCCTACAGTTTCCCCTTCCCGTAACGCAAGGGTGGCTCCTACAGACTCCCCTTCCCGTAGGCAAGGCTTGCTCCTACAGTTTCCCCTTCCCGTAACACCTAACGGGTCGTCCTGGTCCCATTTTTCGGAGCGCCTAGCACTTCTCTCTCGTGCTCACCCCCCCCCCCCCCTTCTTACTCGCCCCTTTCCTCGGAAATAGGCCGTTGACATAGCAACCCTTAAATATAGCGTTTTAGGATGTTTTCAACCCGTGTAGCGACCTTTAAATGTAGCGCTTTTATTATGTTGCCGTCCCGTGTAGCGACCCTCTGATGTAGCGGTTCTATGGATGTAGCGATCCCGTGTTGATGTAGCGGTTGTATGGATGTAGCGATCCCGTGTTGATGTAGCGACTTTATGAATGTTGCCACCGTGTACACAGACCCACCTGTCCACGTGCTGCCGGCCGTAATAATCACCACTTAGCGCCGCGGCCGCCCCGGGAATACCTTATTCATGACACGGCCAGGAATAAGCATAAAATATACTCACCATGCTTACACCGTCCCGCGCGCAGGATGTTTACGGGGCCTGTCCGCTTGTCCTCCCGAAGGCATCCTTTTGGTTATCGCGGTACCATTTCCCTGCCGGCCGGGCTTGCAGACAGCGGGACCCGGAAGCGGAGAGAAGCGGCAATGACAGGTCTCCGCACCACAATAACAGGTTGGCCTATTGTGCTTCCCGCGCGCACTGAAAGCGATATGGGGCCACATGCCCATATGTCACGGCCTGCCTCATCACGCATGCAAATATCATTCCGCGCGTGGCCATCAAAGCTCTTAGCGGCGCGCGCTCTCCAGATGTCACCGTAACGGCAGAGCGCGTCTGTGGAGTCTGTTGGGTTGGGGCAATATAACGTGTTGGGTTGGGGCATTATTACGTGTTGGTTTGGGGCAATATAACGTGTTGGTTTGGGGCATTATAACGTGTTGGGTTGGGGCATTATAACGTGTTGGGTTGGGGCAATATAACGTGTTGGGTTGGGGCATTATAACGTGTTGGGTTGGGGCAATATAACGTGTTGGGTTGGGGCAATATAACGTGTTGGGTTGGGGCATTATAACGTGTTGGTTTGGGGCATTATAACGTGTTGGTTTGGGGCAATATAACGTGTTGGTTTGGGGCAATATAACGTGTTGGTTTGGGGCAATATAACGTGTTGGGTTGGGGCATTATAACGTGTTGGTTTGGGGCATTATAACGTGTTGGTTTGGGGCATTATAACGTGTTGGTTTGGGGTATTATAACGTGTTGGTTTGGGGCAATATAACGTGTTGGTTTGGGGCAATATAACGTGTTGGGTTGGGGCATTATAACGTGTTGGTTTGGGGCAATATAACGTGTTGGTTTGGGGCATTATAACGTGTTGGTTCGGGGCATTATAACGTGTTGGTTTGGGGCATTATAACGTGTTGGGTTGGGGCATTATAACGTGTTGGTTTGGGGCAATATAACGTGTTGGTTTGGGGCAATATAACGTGTTGGGTTGGGGCAATATAACGTGTTGGTTTGGGACATTATAACGTGTTGGTTTGGGGCAATATAACGTGTTGGTTTGGGGCATTATAACGTGTTGGTTTGGGACGTTTAACGTGTTGGTTTGGGACGTTTTAACGTGTTGGTTTGGGGCAATATAACGTGTTGGTTTGGGGCATTATAACGTGTTAGTTTGGGGCAATATAACGTGTTGGTTTTGGGTATCATAACGTGTTGGGTTGGGGCAATATAACGTGTTGGTTTGGGACATTATAACGTGTTGGGTTGGGGCAATATAACGTGCTGGGTTGGGGCAATATAACAAGTTGGGTTGGGGCATTATAACGTGTTGGGTTGGGGCATTATAACGTGTTGGGTTGGGGCAATATAACGTGTTGGTTTGGGGCATTATAACGTGTTGGTTTGGGGCAATATAACGTGTTGGTTTGGGGCAATATGACGTGTTGGTTTGGGGCATTATAACGTGTTAGTTTGGGGCAATATAACGTGTTGGTTTGGGGCATTATAAAGTGTTGGTTTGGGGCATTATAACGTGTTGGGTTGGGGCAATATAACGTGTTGGGTTGGGGCAATATAACGTGTTGGTTTGGGACGTTTTAACGTGTTGGTTTGGGGCATTATAACGTGTTGGTTTGGGGCATTATAACGTGTTGGGTTGGGGCATTATAACGTGTTGGGTTGGGGCAATATAACGTGTTGGTTTGGGGCATTATAACGTGTTGGTTTGGGGCAATATAACAAGTTGGTTTGGGGCAATATAACGTGTTGGGTTGGGACATTATAACTTGTTGGTTTGGGGCATTATAACGTGTTGGTTTGGGGCATTATAACGTGTTGGTTTGGGGCAATATAACAAGTTGGTTTGGGGCATTATAACGTGTTGGTTTGGGGCAATATAACAAGTTGGTTTGGGGCATTATAACGTGTTGGTTTGGGGCATTATAACGTGTTGGGTTGGGGCAATATAACGTGTTGGTTTGGGGCAATATAACGTGTTGGTTTGGGCATTATAACGTGTTGGTTCGGGGCAATATAACAAGTTGGTTTGGGGCATTATAACGTGTTGGTTTGGGGCATTATAACGTGTTGGTTTGGGGCAATATAACGTGTTGGTTTGGGGCAATATAACGTGTTGGTTTGGGGCATTATAACGTGTTGGTTTGGGACGTTTTAACGTGTTGGTTTGGGGCATTATAACGTGTTGGTTCGGGGCAGTATAACGTGTTGGTTTGGGGTATTATAACGTGTTGGTTTGGGGCATTATAACGTGTTAGTTTGGGACGTTTTAATGTGTTGGTTTGGGGCATTATAACGTGTTGGTTTGTGGCAATATAACAAGTTGGTTTGGGGCATTATAACGTGTTGGCTTGGGGCATTATAACGTGTTGGTTTTGGGTATTATAACGTGTTAGTTTGGGGTATTATAACGTGTTGGTTTAGGACGTTTTGACGTGTTAGTTTGGGACGTTTTAACGTGTAGATTTTGCACGGTCTATATTTTGACAGAGATCTGGATTTTGGCGTATTATTATTTCTTTCTCTTTCTTTTTTTCTTTACTTTTCTTTACTGAGGCACATGTAATTATCATTGTTTGATACAACGATATATCATATTCTAGCCGTCCTTAACAAATTTTCTTATTTCAATTTAAGTTCGGTACAGTGAATGCGAGGGCTGCCTCTTTGCTGGAACTCTTTTTGGGGCATTACAACGTGTTGGTTTGGGGCAATATAACGTGTTGGTTCGGGGCAATATAACGTGTTGGTTTGGGGCAATATAACGTGTTGGTTCGGGGCAATAAAACTTGTTGGTTTGGGGCATTATAACGTGTTGGTTTGGGGCAATATAACGTGTTGGTTTGGGGCAATATAACGTGTTGGTTTGGGGCAATATAACGTGTTGGTTCGGGGCATTATAACGTGTTGGTTTGGGGCAATATAACGTGTTGGTTTGGGGCAATATAACGTGTTGGTTCGGGGCAATAAAACTTGTTGGTTTGGGGCATTATAACGTGTTGGTTTGGGGCAATATAACGTGTTGGTTTGGGGCAATATAACGTGTTGGTTTGGGGCAATATAACGTGTTGGTTCGGGGCATTATAACGTGTTGGTTTGGGACGTTTTAACGTGTTGGTTTGGGGCAATATAACGTGTTGGTTTGGGGCAATATAACGTGTTGGTTCGGGGCAATAAAACTTGTTGGTTTGGGGCAATATAACGTGTTGGTTCGGGGCATTATAACGTGTTGGTTTGGGGCAATATAACGTGTTGGTTTGGGGCAATATAACGTGTTGGTTTGGGGCATTATAACGTGTTGGTTTGGGACGTTTTAACGTGTTGGTTTGGGGCAATATAACGTGTTGGTTTGGGGCAATATAACGTGTTGGTTCGGGGCAATAAAACTTGTTGGTTTGGGGCATTATAACGTGTTGGTTTGGGGCAATATAACGTGTTGGTTTGGGGCAATATAACGTGTTGGTTCGGGGCATTATAACGTGTTGGTTCGGGGCATTATAACGTGTTGGTTTGGGGCAATATAACGTGTTGGTTTGGGGCAATATAACGTGTTGGTTCGGGGCAATAAAACTTGTTGGTTTGGGGCATTATAACGTGTTGGTTTGGGGCAATATAACGTGTTGGTTTGGGGCAATATAACGTGTTGGTTTGGGGCAATATAACGTGTTGGTTTGGGGCATTATAACGTGTTGGTTTGGGGCAATATAACGTGTTGGTTTGGGACATTATAACGTGTTGGTTTGGGGCATTATAACGTGTTGGTTCGGGGCAATATAACGTGTTGGTTCGGGGCAATAAAACTTGTTGGTTTGTGGAATTGTAATGCGTTGGTTCGGGGTATCATAACGTGTTGGTTTGGGGCAATATAACGTGTTGGTTTGGGACATTATAACGTGTTGGTTTGGGGCAATATAACGTGTTGGTTTGGGGCATTATAACGTGTTGGGTTGGGGCATCATAACGTGTTGGGTTGGGGCATTATAACGTGTTGGTTTGGGGCATTATAACGTGTTGGTTCGGGGTATCATAACGTGTTGGTTTGGGACATTATAACGTGTTGGGTTGGGGCATTATAACGTGTTGGTTTGGGGCAATATAACGTGTTGGGTTGGGGCAATATAACGTGTTGGGTTGGGGCATTATAACGTGTTGGTTCGGGGTATCATAACGTGTTGGTTTGGGACATTATAACGTGTTGGGTTGGGGCAATATAACGTGTTGGTTTGGGGCATTATAACGTGTTGGTTTGGGACGTTATAACGTGTTGGGTTGGGGCAATATAACGTGTTGGTTTGGGGCAATATAACGTGTTGGTTTGGGGCATTATAACGTGTTGGTTCGGGGTATCATAACGTGTTGGTTTGGGGCAATATAACGTGTTGGTTTGGGGCATTATAACGTGTTGGTTCGGGGTATCATAACGTGTTGGTTTGGGACATTATAACGTGTTGGGTTGGGGCATTATAACGTGTTGGTTTGGGGCAATATAACGTGTTGGGTTGGGGCAATATAACGTGTTGGGTTGGGGCATTATAACGTGTTGGTTTGGGGCATTATAACGTGTTGGTTTGGGGCAATATAACGTGTTGGTTTGGGACATTATAACGTATTGGTTTGGGTCATCATAACGTGTTAGTGTAGGACGTTTTAACGCGTTAGTTTGGGACGTTTTAACGTGTAGATTTTGACAGATCTGGATTGTGGCGTTTTATTATTTCTTTCTTTCTTTCGTTGTTTTTCTTTGCTGAGGCACATTTTGTACTTGCGTTATAAGTATGTAATTATGATTTACCGCTTACCAGTCCCCTCATTATTTGATAAATCATATTCTAGCCGTCCTTGATGAATTTTCTTAGCTCAATTTAATTTCAGTACATCTTGAACCAGAAACAGTGAATGCGAGGGCTGCCTTTTTGCTGGAACTCTCTTTGGGGCATTACAACGTGTTGGTTTGTGGAATTGTAATGCGTTGGTCTGGGGCATCATAACGTGTTGGTTTGGGACGTTTTGACGTGTTGGTTTGGGGCATCATAACGTATTGGTTTGGGACGTTTTGACGTGTTGGTTTGGGGTATCATAACGTGTTTTTTTGGGACATTATAACGTGTATATTTTGAACGGTCTAGATTTTGACGGAGATCTGGATTGTGGAGCATGCAATAAAGACTATTAGTATTATTATTGTTTCTTTTTCTTTCTTTTTCTTTATTTCTCTTTTGGTACTTACATTACATGCAATCATTATTTACCGCTTACCAGTCCCCTCATTATTTGATATATCATATTCTAGCCGTCCTTAATAGATTTTCTTAGTTCAATTTAGTGATTTCAGTGCGTCTTGAACCAGAAACAGTGAATGTGAGGGCTGCCTCTTTGCTGGAATTCTGTCCTCGTCAAACCTTCCAACTTTCCTTTTTTGTAAGTAATAGTTATGATCATAATCATCTAACATGTACTGTCTAATTTGCCACATGTGTTTCCTGACTAGTTTAGGATGCATTCCTATCATTCACCCGAAGTTTCGTAATCTCCAAGCAGATGTAGGGTGAAAGATCGTGATGACCGGGCTTCTGTGACAGACCCCCACGGTGTACATGGCTGTCTTTCTTTCTTCTTGTTTCCTTTCTTTCCTCTCATTTCTTCTCCTTTCCCTTCGCATCATCACACCTACAGTAAAACATTACAGTGGAATTCCGCCAAGTTTGCAGAACTATCTGCATAATTGAGCTCCCCCGCACGTCTGCGCATGCCCCAGGAGAGGCTGGTTAATGCAGATAAAGTCTCGGGGTTCTGAAGTCTCTGCGGGCGGATTTGCCGCCGCCTGTGGATCGTTCTGCCTTCCAGACACAGAATTCCGTTTCTACCTGCTATTTCAACCACACCACGACTTGCCTTTACTAATACACCGGCCTTCCCGCATCTGTCGCGGCAGGAAACGGGAAAAACAGCGCACGAACCGCGCAAATCGCACAGTTGTGGATTTCGGCAGAATCCCATTTGGGCCCTGAAGTTTCTTTCTCTCTAATTAGATTGTTTTTCTTAAGTGGAAAATGGCGACTAAATGCTTATTTTCAATTAGCGGCGCGTCCTTAATGTTTTCTGCATAATTCGGCGGGGTTTTCTTATTAATATTTTAATCTCCCCTGCTGTTGTTTACGTCACAAATGCATGTTTGTGCTTATCTGCTGTCATATCTTATTGTACATCTCTAATTAACAGTGTTGGCTCCTCCCGCGGGACCACCGTAAGCGCGCTTATTGCTGCGCTCCTCTCCTGTCTGCCAACACGCCCGTACTGGCGGCACGGACTGCAGCAGCCCTCACGCCACTGAACTGCGCCTTTCACAGCTCACCGTAACGCTGTTGGTGTAGAACAGTGAAAGGCCGACATGTTTTCCCGATTCTCCCCTCCTGATGTTTAAAGTTGGCGGAAATGACGTGGGTTTACGGTACCGAGGCACGTCTCTACATCCGGGACACACACAGGCGGCGCTCCATCAGCACAACGCGGATTTTTCTCTCCCCGCAGAATTCCCGCGGGAAACGCACACCAGCTATCTAAACCCTAACCACACACACCAGCATATCACACAAACGCACACCAGCAACGCACATATATGTTTAAATGCAACAGCTCATACAGTGTTAAAATAGGCAGATATAGAAAATATTCTTTTGTTATTAGAAAAAATTATGTAACTCAAAATTAGCCCAACTTGAATCATGTAAAACCTAAGATAGCCATTTTGTTGTAGTGAATGGTTTTATTCCATACTTTAATAATATGTCTTGTTCTATGTTTACTGTTGTTGCCATACTTTGTACCTGCTACAATAGTCGCGCAATAAAGTTCTTCTTCATATCACACAACCGCACACCAGCAACGTGAAAACACCGTCTTTAGGCAGCACACATGTCCCTGGGGATTCCCGCCGGGAATTTGAGTTCAGAATTTCCGACGGGAGTTTATAGGAAGAGAAACTGAAAACGCCCTTTCAGGTCAATTGTTGCTAGTTGTAGGAGTTATAGACCTAAAAAAAAACAAAAAAAAACAACATCACAAAAACATATTCAAGTAAGATATTTGGCTTCAGTATGGCGAATCCGGTCGTTGACACCGGGTCCGAGCGTCTGTTATGATGAACTGCCAAATTTAGGCTTTGTTGACAATTGTGTTTGTGAAAACAATATCATCTCTTGGTAAATCAAACAGGTGTTTTGCGGCCTGAAACGAATCAGTAGTCCATGAATCTTTTAATCCCCTTAATTTCACACAGCCTTTAGTTCTAACAGGCAAATCCTGCAAATATCAACACTCAATACTCGGCAAACTTATAATCCTACAAATCTCAACACTCAATACCCGGCAAACTTATAATCCTGCAATTCTCAACACTCAATACCCGGCAAACTTATAATCCTGCAATTCTCAACACTCAATACCCGGCAAACTTATAATCCTGCAAATCTCAACACTCAATGCCCGGCAAACTTATAATCCTGCAAATATCAACACTCAATACCCGGCAAACTTATAATCCTGCAAATCTCAACACTCAATACCCAGCAAACTTATAATCCTGCAAATCTCAACACTCAATACCCGGCAAACTTATAATCCTGCAAATCTCAACACTCAATACTCAGCAAACGTAAAACTTCTCAACGCAACGCATGAGAACTTTACCACATCCCAACACAACGTAACAAACTTACAACTTCGCAACTCAACACAAGACCCTTACAACAACCACCGGCCGTGACGCCCCCTCCCTACCCCCCCCCCCCCCTTCCGTTATTCCTGCCTCACCTTCTACAATCCCCGCCGGTCGCGAAAGTTTCTCACGTCGGAGCCAGAACGTCTGCCGTCCTCGCGATGATTTATTTACAAACAGCCTCGCAGTAAATAACAACACCCGGGAGAAAACACAAACACGCGCGCACGGCCCCCCGGGAAGCGCTAATGCATTGTTTTTATGACATGCCTGCAGAGCGTCTGCATCGCACAGCAAATTTCATGATAATGAATAAATAAACGGCTTGAAGAAGATAAAGTTGAAAGGATGAATTCTTAACTGCAAGATGATCGACTTATGACTGCAGAAAGCCCAGTCATAACTGCAGGAAGTTATAGCTGCAAGAAGACCCAGTGATAACTGTAGGAAGACCCTGTGGTGACTGCATGAAGTCCCAGTGATAACTACTGGAGGTTATAGCTGCAGGAAGACCCAGTGATAACTGTATGAAGACCCAGTGATAACTGCAAGAAGACCCAGTGATAACTGCGAAAAATTATAGCTGCAGGAAGACCCAGTGATAACTGCAGGAAGTTATAGCTGCAGGAAGTGGTGACTGCATGAATACCCTGTGACAACTGCAGGAAGACCCAGTGATAACTGCGAGAAATTATAACTGCAGGAAGACCCAGTGATAACTGCAAGAAGACCCAGTGATAACTGTGAGAAGACCCTGTGATAACTGCGAGAAATTATAACAGCATGAAGACTCAGTGATAACTGCAGGAAGACCCAGCGGTGACTGCAGGAAGCCCTTACGATACCTACAAGAAGACTTACCATCATCTAAAATTATGCTACTTACAGCCTTCTTTCAGCCTACTAGCATGAAGCATGATAGAACAAGAAAGTCACTGATAAAAGCTCTACATATTTGATGTAGGTATGAGCTCTCCGAACTCTTGTTTGACCCTGTGCTGCCAGGCACACGTCACTACGCGGGGCCCAAAATGTCCTCAAATATGCTCTGCACTCCACGGCTGCTGTTGGGCGCTGTTTGTGCACTTAGCACGGGCGGTGCGGCTGTTTGCAGAGCGGACAGAGTTACCCCGACGCTGCACTTGCATGATTTGGCTGTTTGTAGAGCTGGCAGAGTAACCACCGAGTACCCGATGGCAGCCGGGACGAACCGACGCAAACACACGGCAATCGCCCGGTCATATCAACAACATTCGCCACATTAATTATTTACAAAGAACCGTTCTGGTAGGAATACATGTATGTATTTTAAGCCCACACATCGGGCTGCTGTGATCGTTATGATTTTTTGTTTCAGCTTCAGCAGGGAATTTTTATGGACGCGCATTTGGCATGACGCGGACTCCCTTTTTCTGTGGACTCCTTTTTTTCCGTACAATAGAACTAACTCTGACTTACAGACAAGGAGAATGAGGGTGTACGGAAGCCCAGAAGTACATGTTATTTTTCGTTTCTTATTTTTGTTTATGTGTGCGATTTTTGGTTTCTATGTGCAATTACTTTTCGTGGCTCTTTTTTTTACATTTCTGTTTTTTTTTACCACTTTTTAAAAGCTTTCCACTTTTATTTTCAAAGCGACACACCCTTCGCAACATTGCACCGTCCCCATGTCAGCACGACATCGGCGTGCTTTGTGGCTTGTTCCATGTTCAGTGAAATGACTCGTTGATTACTACTTCATGTTCTGTCAGTCCGATTCCTTTATTCTCGTCGTTCACCACCCGGGCCTCGCTTTCTTTCTAATATCTGCTGTCTGACATCCGAGGTTGGGTTGATTTTGAACGATACTCTGTTGCAGGTTCGTCACTTTTTTTGTTGTTGTCAGGAGTAATACTGTACCGCAGGAACGGCGATTTATTTCAGCGTAGGTGTCAAAAGCGCCACCAGGTATTTCACAGTATACTGCAGTTATGTAACAAGGCAGCAATGGCCATCAGCCGGGATGTTTGCAAATGTGAAAACAGCAAGTTAAGATTAGAAAGCACATTGCTGCACCCAGATCAAAAGTTTATATGCTGTGCTCATTTTAGTCTTAAACCACCAAGCCGCCATTGTACGACACTAATCTGTGTGTTGGACTGAATAAAAGCGGTAAACGGAAACTATGCTGCTCCGGTTTTCTTACTGAGTGATGACTGCGGTGAGAGAGATGTCGGTCAGCGTGAGGGTTATTCCGCTCCATATATACTAGTTATCCAACTTTTGGAACTGACTATTAGTGTAAACCACATGAGGCATGAGGGTGCGGTACTCATGATGAGTTTGCGTTTTAGCTGGACGTTAGTTAAAGAATAAGAATAGCGCATTTTACACTTACATATTACTTTTACCTGATACGTTTAATTGACGCCATCTGGCAACTTTTAACAATACTGCAACACTAATCATGAGTTTGCCAGTTGGGTCTTTCTTGGGTGCAGATCTTAAATGAAAATTAGGGTCAAACAGATACAAAAGTCTCAAACACTCCATTCTGCAATTCAAAGCTCTAAGCTGCATATGTATGGATGTATATAGACATACTGTATGTTGGTGTTGATTTCCATTTTTCGTGTAAATATTCATGTAAATATCACCGCCATCCAGGCTTGTTTTGCCTGCCAAGATTTGATATTCGAAATAAAGAAAGAATAAATAAAGTTGGATTTCAGTTGATAGATGCACTATTTGTAATGGTATATTAGATAAAATACGGCTCTTGGTAGCTAATGTGCAGGTGTGTTTTTGGCACACCTTTGACGGTGGGCGTCACTCCGCCGGCATGTAAGAATGTTGTGTAAAACGCAATCACATTGATCCACATTGGTATAAAAACAGGAAAACCATTATTCCATTTCATAATCACTTATCCATATTTCACAATATCTTTTTCCTCATCAATAGTTCCTGTGTTTGCAGTAATAGATATATTCTGGCATTGATTATCATAATTGTTATTATCATAAATATAATTATTGTCATTATTTCCCTCATCAACGATGTACTTACATGTGTGGCATGGCGGCATGTTTTATTGACATAGAGTTTAACGGTCCTATGTTAGCTAGTAGTCGTGCTGGGAGGAGACCGGCCATGACCTGTCATGACGAGATGTTGCAGTGTCGCCTTCAGAGCAGATTCCGCCGGGAGGAGCCCAGAGAACTGAAGCGCAAAAGGCAAAGGGCTGGCCGCCGTAAGACTGTAGATCCTTCACGTAAGACTGTAGATCCTTCACGTAAGACTGTAGATCCTTCACGTAAGACTGTAGATCCTTCACGTAAGACTGTAGATCCTTCACGTAAGACTGTAGATCCTTCACGTAAGACTGTAGATCCTTCACGTAAGACTGCAGATCCTTCACGTAAGACTGTAGATCCTTCACGCTGCTGCCCGTCATACTGCACGCCATCTTCCTGCTTCCCGTTCCCTGACAGAGCTTCTACAATGATTGGTTCAGGCGGATAACTTTGACGGTTGTCTAAACTGGAAACTTAATGTAAGCTTGTTTGAAATTACGCACTAACAACACAGAGGGTTAGAAATTCTAAATTCTTTATTTCTGTGTAGTCTTAAATGTTTTGAGTGTATCAGGTGCTGGTTTCTGATATAATACCAATTTTCTGATTTAATATCAGTTTTACAATTGAATACCAGTTGTCTCAATTAATGCCAGTTTTCCGATTGAATACTATTTTCTGATAGTATCGTAGTTTTATATGTTGTATAACAGCTTGTATGGCTCTCCTCTCTCATTGCATACCCGTCTCCTGCTTGAGTGCCAGTTTTCTGTGTCTGTATGTATATAGCCGGTATAACCGCCATTCGGCGCAACACAAGCTTTCTGACTGTAATTCTGAGTGTTCAGAGTGTATACAACTTTTCTCATTGCATACCTGTTTTCAGATTGTATACCAGTGTTCTAGTTTAATACCAGTTTTCGGATTGTATACCAGTTTTCTAGTTTAATACCAGTTTCTGGTTGCATGTGAGTTTCATGATTATATGCTCGTTTTCTGATTTTAAAGTAGTTTCGAATTGTATACCAGTGTTCTGATATAATACCACTGTTCTAATGTAATACCATATTTAACCTTTCAGACTATATACCAATTTTCTGTATGTATGCTAGTTTTTAGATTGAATACCAGTTTTCATATTCTACACCAACTTTCAGGATGTATGCCTGTTTGTATACATTGCATATCAACTTTCTGATTGGATATCAGTTTTCAGATTGTATAAGAGTTTTCTTGTTGTATGCTACTTTTTAGATTGAATACAACATTTTTTTCAGATTGTCTTCTCGAGTTTTCCGAGTATATTCCACTTTTCAGATTGTATACCAGTTTTCTGATTGTATCAATTTTCAGATTGTATTTTAATACCAGTTTTCTGATTCTAAAACAGTTTTCAGATTGTATATATACAGCTGGTTGTATACCAGGTTTCTGATTGAATATAAGCTTTCTGATTGTATACCAGTTTTCTGATTGAATACAAGCTTTCTGGTTGTATTTCTGAGTTTTCAGTAGACCAGGTTTCTGATAGTATACTAGCTTTCTGATTTTATACCACTTTTCGGCTTGTATATTTCCAGATTTATACCACTCGGTTTTTTGTTGTATTCCTGAGATTTCAGAGTGTATACCCGTTTCAGACCAGTTTTCTGGTTGTAGACCAGTTTGATGATTGTTAAGGTTGTATGCTAGTTTTCAGAGTGTAAATCAGTTTTCAGACTGTATTCCAGTTTATACCAGTTTCAGATTGTATACCAGTTTCAGATTGTATACCAGTTTTCAGATTTCATACTGGGTTTCAGACTGTATACCAGCTTTCAAAGTGTATATGTTTTTGATGTGTTACCTTTTAATTACATAGCCGCTTTCAGACTGTATGGTTGATTGTATACGTCGAGTTATTGATTGAATACCATTTTCCTGATTGTACTTCTTACTTTTCAGTACATCTGTAATTTTCTCAGAGTATAACGGTTTCTGATTGTATACTTTGTTTTCAAATAATGCAGCAGTTTTCTGGTTGTATACTAGTTGCAACATTGACTTATTCTTCTGGGTGTATTCCTGTGTTTTCAGATTGTATACGATTTTTCAGATTGCAGACCAGTTTTCTGATAGTTTACCGGTTTTGGAGATTTTATTCCAATTTATACCAGTTTCAGATCGTATATCTGATTTCAGATTGTATAGCTGATTGTTGACCAGGTTTCTGATTTAATACCAGTTTGCTAATTTGCAAGTTCTCTTATAGTATACCAGTTTTCTGATATCATACCAGTTTTCAGTTTGGTAAAACAGTTTTTGTTTTGTTTTATACCTGTTTTCATTGAATGCTGGTTTTCAGTGCATGCCAGCTTTCAGAGTTTCTATTTATTGTGTAACATTTTTTCAGATATACGTAGAGCTGATTTCTGGTTGTCTACTGTTTTTTTGAGATGTTAAACAATACCAGTTTTCAGATTGCATACCAGTATTTTGCTGAAATAGTTTGCCAGTTTTTTAATTGTAAACTTGCGTTTTTCTGATTCTGGCACTTTCCGCGTCTCTGTCTCACATAAGTTACAATACATAGATCCCGAGTTATGCAGGGTCACTTTGATGAAAGGACAACAAAACAATTCAGAGAAAATCCTCCTGTTTTCCCATAGAATTTATTTCTTACAGAGCATGGCATCGATGTCTTCAAAATTGATCAGGAAAAGTTGTTAGTAATCAAAAGCAGAAAATACATGCAGAGAACATTTGGGCTGAATCATAAAATAATCTCATTGAAACTAAAAGTAACAAAATACCATGTTGGCTGTTTCTGTTCCTTTTCCTCCAAAGTGCGCCATGAACAATCACACTGGTCACCTCAGGTTTGGAAAATACTGCGAATTTGGAAACTGCCCTCCTTTTTTAAAGTAAAATGTCTTTAAAAACTGTAAATGCTCGTGGTAATGATTCAGACTCTATAAAGTATCAATAGAGGATGCGTCTTCTTTCCGGTGACATGATACAGTACACTCAGCAGGTTTACAATTGAGGCATTTCAAACATGGAACCTTCAAAGTTCGGGAAATGAATGTTCACATTCGTGGCGACCATTGTTCACTGCACATGGACCTGCAGCACGTCTTACTGTGGTATATTGCATGTGATTCCAGGAAAAGGCATGACGTCACAACTTTTCCCGGAACAATTCCTGGGAGAGGTCAGAGTTCACTGCTCTTCCTGATCAAATCCAGGAAAAGCTCAAATTTTCTTGACTTATTCAGGAAAAAGTCGAAGCTCAAAATTTTCCTAATTTTTTTTGAAAAGTTCAAAATTTTTGCTTAAAAATTCATGGAAGAGGTCGGAGTTCAAAATTTCTGCTGACCAATTCCTGGAAGAAGTCGTACTCCAAAACTTTCTGCCGACCAATTTTAGTGAAAAGGAAACAATTCATGGTGACGCTTGGACCAACTCCTGGGAAAGGTGTTCACAGCTTCCCGACACAAATCTTCTACAGGCTCCCGCTTCCATGCATGATACTGGATTGCATAATTCGTGTATTACACAATACAAAAACATGTTAACCCTTGGTACGCTACATGTGTCCCTGCACCTTACTGGTACGGGCAAACAGCTGAGGTAGCAGACCAAGGGTTAAGTCTGTCTGAGGCACAGCTCGGTCCTACAACTATGACGGAAAAAGGCTTGCTGTAAATTGTTCAGATTTTAACAGACAGACTTTTGTCGCAGCACAGCAGAATCCCACTGCAGAGTTTTGGTGCAGCTTTCTCGAGACACTTTTTCTCTTGCAGTATTGCTGAAGACTTTTCTTGCCATACACTCTTTCTAAACGGTGGAAATTTTCTGATTTTGTTACAGTTCCGACAATTTCCGAATTACTTCCATCTGTATAAATGCTGGGCTTAAATTCGTCCCGGGATTCACAGTTGTTTTCACTTCAGTTCTTACTCTGAGTCTCACAGTGTCAGGTACAGTAAGCTCAAAAACAAGCAGAAAATGAAGGGAAAATTCACAGTACCTTTTCCATAAATTCTGTCCCATACTCTCATTATCATATAACTCTAAAACAGCCAACATTGCATAAAAATGGCTAAACTGACAGGAAGCAAGTTTGGCAACATGAGCGAGACAGCGTACACTAACGACCGTCTCGTTAAGGTCTAAAATCAAATTGTTGTGAACTGTACATCTAAACTCACTCCTGTGTGGTTTAAGTACAGAGAAATAAATTAAAGCAGTCTATATACATGAGGACTCTAGGTTTGTGTAGGATTTCCTGATATCATACAATACAAAAGTCAGTTGGCGACACGATATACACACATACTGCACAACGAACATGGCACGGGCGGACATAGGTATCATGGCGGCAACAACAGACGGGCACCGTACGCGGGAGTCTGGTACGGAACACGAGATCAAACAATTTTCACGATCTCCGCGTTCGCCATTGCTCTACCGAGGGCAACAAACATCATTGGACGGAAACGCAACGTTTCATTCAAACTCATCGAAAAAGAGGATTACACAGAAAATCGAACCGTTTCAACAGCCGCAATTCTAAAGGCAGGGTTGGCACTAAGGTTACATGGAAACGTAAGGACGCTTTCTAACTCAGGTTTCTACAGTCTATGTAGAGGACGTCTTTAAAAAAAATTGTGAAAACCTGGATCCTGAAAGTCAGATCTCGTTTTCTAAACGGAACTACAGGAAGAGGAAGGGATCAGGCCGCAATAATTCAGCTTGTTGGTTCTTGGAACAAGAAAAAATAAAGCTGAGCCGGAATTCAAACATAAAAACAGGGTCTGAGGGGAGAGTCTGTTCCATAAGCTTGGTACACTCAGTTTTAGGGAGTGAAGATAGTCAGATCCAAGTTTCCCTCCCAGCCTCCTGTTTTTATCGTCCTCTTGGTTTAATTTTATCTTAAACCGTCTGAGAACCAGGGAAATAAATTGCTGCGACCTTAGTGAAGGTTTACAGTCTTAAAGAAACAAGCTTAAGACATGCCGAAGGGTTTAAGACTCTGGTAAAACTGCCTACATGGTGCCACAATACTGCATCATCACATCCTTACAATTGCATACAAAAATACTTTCTACTTTCACCGGAATAATACTTCATATTTCACTGCATCAAGAGCAATTCTGGACAAAGAGCCTCGGCTTCTGCACATGTCAGCGTGAACCCTGGGGGAGGGGTGCAGATTTGTGTGTGGGGGGTTCAGTTAGGGTATCTGCTGGACGGAGTTAAAAACCAACCACATTTGTAACATTTCTGGGAGTTGAGTCTTCAAAGAAGGGAAAGCAAACATTTCCTGTGACAGATATTCTTTTTCAGTCCTTCTAATGAAAATCTATTAACGTTAATCTGGAATTCCCCCAGAAAAAGTATGCTACATACAAAATGTATCTTTGAGGGAAAAATCCCCTGGTTGTCTGAACTACTGAAGTTGGTCCAGTTGGGAACTTAATGTTAAAAGAAATAGGAGCCCCCCCATGCAGACCCACACACCCGACAGGTTTCCACTGACATGTGCATCACAGTTCCCTTGTCTCATGCTGACGTCTTTAAGTACAACAAACTTCACGTCTTAGACATGGCAGAGGCGGGCAGTCAACATTGCAACAAGTCCACAAGTAGTAGAGTACGCACTGCACAACAGCCATTGTGGTGGAGGCTGTAGAAACTGGTATGTACAGCATGTATATAAACCACATTGCTGTGCTCCTGGCTTGTTCATTGGCTGTACAGGGGAGACGAAACCTGACACCACAATGTAGGGGCAAAGGTTGAAAGCTCGTTCCATTTCAAAAGTAGGGATACATCATAAAATACTTTGGGACCATCTTTGCAACTTCCTTTCTCCCGAGAACTTTTTTGCCCCTTTCAGATTTTCTTCACCCCAACATTTTTCTAACAGTCTTCGCAGATTCCCATCAAACTTTCACATAGAATCAGTCCAAGTCAACAAAACAGACTTGTTTATATATACTGCTGTGGGTGCATATAATTTTATCTTCTGTGTATAATTATCGATATCCATAATGTACAGAGATCCGCTACCTACAACTCTGTTACATGTACGCAACACGAACCATCGCAACAACTTTACATCGGACACAAACGCACAAATCCGGCAGCTTGTCTTCTCTTTTTACATATGTACATGCAGACTGCGTTTCCATGGCGATCAAACCACTGTGGTAACCATGGCAACCAGACCACAATGGCCTGCGTCGTCGTAATCTCAGGTTTCTGTGAATCTCGACCCTTTAGTTCCCGTATGGAGAGCCTTAAAGGAGAATCTGTGCACTTGTGAGCATGTTGGGGGGAGGGTTTGCCTGGATGTAGTCTAACTTGCACAAGTGACCACCTCTAGACTCAGTATAAATACAACTAAACCTGCACAAGTGACCACCTCTACAAAAGGACCACCTGGCAATGTGACCACCTCTACAAAAGGACCACCTGGCCGTGTGACCACTTTTTGCTGGTTCCTTAATAACTCTTACCATTGACAGAAGCATTAAGAATCCTGTCCAAGTACCCACTGTCCACATAGACCAGATTGTATCTAACATTTGTGTTCTTCTTGTGCAGGTTTGACTGTGACTATAGGAATAGAGGTGGAAGGAACAGGTGCCTCTCTTCTGTCCAGGTTGTAAAACTCACCTGGCGGCCTCACCTGGCAGGTGGGGGAGCCGACAGGTGGAAGGAACAGGTACAGCGCACCTGTCCAGGTGTAAAACTCACCTGGCGGCCTCACCTGGCAGGTGGGGGAGCCGACAGGTGGAAGGAACAGGTACAGCGCACCTGTCCAGGTGTAAAACTCACCTGGCGGCCTCACCTGGCAGGTGGGGGAGCCGACAGGTGGAAGGAACAGGTACAGCGCACCTGTCCAGGTGTAAAACTCACCTGGCGGCCTCACCTGGCAGGTGGGGGAGCCCACAGGTGAGCACGAATAAAACCCCTGCCTCTCCGGCATGGATGTTGTTCGGCAGGGAATGGCGCGAGCTCTGGGGGGGAACTTTCGGACTTCCTTATAACTCTGTGATTGGTTCCCTTCCCATGATGTCATCTCCTTATAACTCTGTGATTGGTTCCCTTCCCATGATGTCATCCCCTTATAACTCTGTGATTGGTTATCTTTACATGATGTCACTTCCTTATAACTCTGTGATTGGTTCCCTTCCCATGATGTCATTTCCTTATAACTCTGTGATTGGTTCCCTTCCCATGATGTCATCTCCTTATAACTCTGTGATTGGTTCCCTTCCCATGATGTCATTTGCTTCAGCCATTCCCCAGCCCGAGTTGTGACTCTAAACTACCGGTTGTCATGGAGACGAACAGAATTTGCTGTGAGGGACGACGGATAAAACTGCACATCGTGGATAATAAATACATAATCATATTGGTCTACTAGCCTCTTATTGTACATAAATACATCGTTAGTGCTTAATTAGAATTGGTGCCTGACGAGACTTTACAAGCCTCCGTAGAGATTCAACCTGAAATCTACAAAAAACATCAAAACTGAGAATAAATAATATCTGGTGCTATCACTAACACTGACTATTGTAGTCAGATGACCATATTAGGTTATATTGACCATATTAGGTAATATACAGGTGTGAAATGTACCAAGTAACCTCAGGGTGATTCAGCATGACCTTTGGCCCTATTGGCTGACCCTTGCCCTTTGCCCCTAGCTGGGGTTGGCCCTGCTGCGACCTGAAGAGGGTGAAAGGTCAGCTGGTCCCTTGTTCAGGAAGTAGGTCAGCATCTCGCCCTTGCCCTTGACCTTGATGACCCCTCGGCACTCCAACTCATAACCCTTGGCACTGAGGATCTTGTAGACGTCTTGAGTAACCTGAAGACGTAGCGACAGTTTCTTGTGAGTCATGAGAAAGTTGCGGATCCAACTAAGGATCTGCTTCTGCAGCAGCTGAGAAGATTTCTCTTCATAACGAACAACTGAGTTGGGAACCTTGGGCAAGTGTGAACTGGTTAAAGTGCGTATCTGTTGAGGAGCGTGTCTGCGAAAGTGCGTACCTGTGACAGTGCGTACCTGTGAAAGTGTGTAAAAGTGAAAGTGCTTACCGGTGAAAGTGTTTACCTGTGAAAGTGAAAGTGCTCACCTGTATTCTGTTGGGAACTCCTGTACTGTCCATGCGGCTCGCCACGTTGACTGTGTTCCCCCAGATGTCGTACTGCGGCTTCCTGGCGCCGATCACGCCCGCAACGCACACGCCCACGTTCAGTCCTGGAACATGAACACACAATAAACAAACAAACACACACACGCACCAATCCCGCCCGCAACGCACACGCCCACGTTCAGTCCTGGAACATCAACACACAATAAACAAACAAACAAACACACACACACGCCAATCACGCCCGCAACGCAGACACCCACGTTCAGTCCTGGAACATCAACACACAATAAGTAAACAAACAAACACACGCCAATCCCGCCTGCCGCGCACACGGCCACGTTCAGTCCTGGAACATCAACACACAATAAACAAACAAACAAACAAACACACACGCCAATCACGCCTGCCACGCACACGCCCACGTTCAGAAGCTGCACTCACGACACTCACAACCAAAAACGTAATTTATAAACTTCTGTAATATTCCAGAGTTTAAAGTTGTTGAAGCAATTTTCCGTACCTATATTCAGAGTTTTACGTCATTGAAGGAATTTCCGTACCTATTCTGAGTTTGAAGTTGTTGAAGGAATTTCTTACCTATTCTGAGTTTGAAGTTGTTGAAGGAATTTCCGTACCTATTCTGAGTTTGAAGTTGTTGAAGGAATTTCCGTACCTACAGTTGTATTCTGAGTTTGAAGTTGTTGAAGGAATTTCCGTACCTATTCTGAGTTTGAAGTTGTTGAAGGAATTTTGTACCTATTCCGAGTTTGAAGTTGTTGAAGGAATTTCCATACCTATTCTGAGTTTGAAGTTGTTGAAGGAATTTCCGTACCTATTCTGAGTTTGAAGTTGTTGAAGGAATTTCCGTACCTATTCTGAGTTTGAAGTTGTTGAAGGAATGCTCGTTGATGTACTGGATCTGGTCCATGAGGCGCATGGCGAAGTTGGAGAGCGCGAGAACGTGCGCCTTGGTGTCGAGATCGCAGGTTTTTTCCGTCAGGCCGGATGCAGCCATGTAGGTGCTGCCGATCGTCTTGATCTTCTCCAGGCTGCTGAACTGCTCCTCCCCCAGGATCTGTCAGTAAACAAAAAAACAAAACAAATAAAGAATTAGCCATGTAGGTGCTGCCGATGCCAAATAAATAAACAGACAAAAAACACTCCTCACCAGGATCTGTTGAAAAATTAAAGAATAAACAGAGAAGGCAGACTTCACCCCCTTACCCATACTGGGCAGTCAGAGATGGCAGACTTCACCCCCTTACCCACACTGAGCAGTCAGAGATGGCAGACTTCACCCCCTTACCCATACTGGGCAGTCAGAGATGGCAGACTTCACCCCCTTACCCACACTCCTTACCCCAGGATTTGTCAAAGAACAGGGCAACCAGAGATGGCAGACTTCAAGGGTGTGTGTGTTTAAAACAGGGAGGAATGGACAGCCTGTAGGGGCCTAGACTTGGGGGTTGGGTGGAGGAGGTGTCTGCAATGATCTCGTTGATCGGCCTGAGGTACTAACCCCTCGTTGTTGCCCTCCAGGGGGTGTGTGTTTAAAACAGGGGGGTTAGACTGCCTGTAGGGTTTACACTGGGAGGGGGGGGCTAAACTGGGAGGGGGGGGAATGTCCTTCCTTACCTCGTCGAAGTCAGCGATGATCTCGTTGAGCAGCCTGAGGCACTCGACCCCCTCGTTGTTGCCCTCCAGGGGGCGTGTTTAAAACAAGGGGGGTAGACTGCCTGTAGGGGTTAGACTGGGGGGGGGGGCTAGACTGGGAGGGGGGGACTGTCCTTCCTTACCTCGTCGAAGTCAGCGATGATCTCGTTGAGCAGCCTGAGGCACTCGACCCCCTCGTTGTTGCCCTCCAGCTCCTGGTAGAACTCTGAGAAGTTTGTGATGGAGGCGAAGAGGACGGAGACGCACTCGCAGCTCTGGTGGTACAGCTCCTCGTTCCGCCGGTCCTGCTTCAGGAAGTGGTCCGCCACGTGCTCCGGCAGGATGTTGTTCAGCAGCTTCTTGTTGTACGTCCGCAGGTTATCCATCTCCTCCTTCTCCTCTGTAGCCTGGAGGGGGTTCAATACAGGGGGGTTAGACAGGGGGGTACAGTAGGGGGGTCCGCCACGTGCTCCGGCAGGATGTTGTTCAGCAGCTTCTTGTTGTACGTCCGCAGGTTATCCATCTCCTCCTTCTCCTCTGTAGCCTGGAGGGGGTTCAATACAGGGGGGTTAGACAGGGGGGTACAGTAGGGGGGTCCGCCACGTGCTCCGGCAGGATGTTGTTCAGCAGCTTCTTGTTGTACGTCCGCAGGTTATCCATCTCCTCCTTCTCCTCTGTAGCCTGGAGGGGGGTGTTTAAAATGGGGGGTTAGACAGGGCGTGCTGTAGGGGGGTTAGACTGTGTAGGGGGCAGGATGTTGTTCAGCAGCTTCTTGATGTACATTTGCAGGTTATCCATCTCCTCCCTCTCCTCTGTAGCCTGGAGGGGGGTGTTAAAAACAGGGGTGTGCTGCACGTGTGAGGGGCTGTTTGGGGGGGGGGGGGGTTAGACCTGGGTGTTGGCATTGCCTGCAGATATAGGAGGCAAGATGTTGTTTTGATGACATCCTTCTTGTTCATGCACAGATTGCAACGCCCCCTATCTGTTCATGTAAGAACGACACAGTCGTTCTATGTATCTTGTAGTGTTGTCCAGTTGTGCCGTGGACTCTACCAGCTAAGTATGCAGAACCAACACTATGCCCTGAGTCATTTGTGTTTGTTTGTCTATTTGTTAACAGACTTGTTGCTTACCTGTAGTTTCCAGAGAAAGTCGAGCCGAGCCGTGGACTCGACCTGCTGAGCGTGCAGAACCAGCGCAATCAGGAACACCACAATAACCACGGGGGTCACGACCTTCAGACCAACTGTCAAGGGCGCCACGTTACTGTTCATGGAACACAAAAGGTCAGAGGTCACCAACATGGCCGCCAATTGGGTCAGGGCAGTAAACAAGCAACAATACAAATTTCATCCAGTTGCTACTAACTACTTTTCTATAAACATTAAATCACTGTCAGCTTCTATCATTCCCAAAGTGCCAAAATTGTCAATCTGAAAACATCTATCAAAAGCTGACACCTTCCAGCATCTCACTGGCGAGTTAGTCGTTAAAGCAAACTAGGAATCAATTTGCGGGTCATGGCTGATTCGAATCTGCAGCAGGTTAACTAGCGCCCCCTACTGACCCGTGGTGGGCCTGCAGCAGCAGGTTAACTAACGCCCCCTACTGACCCGTGGTGGGCCTGAATCAGCAGGTTAACTAACGCCCCCTACTGACCCGTGGTGGGCCTACAGCAGCAGGTTAACTAACGCCCCCTACTGACCCGTGATGGGCCTGCAGCAGCAGGTTAACTAGCGCCCCCTACTGACCCGTGGTGGGCCTGCAGCAGCAGATTAACTAGCGCCCCTTACTGACCCGTGGTGGGCCTGCAGCAGCAGGTTAACTAGCGCCCCCTACTGACCCGTGGTGGGCCTGCAGCAGCAGGTCGTGATTGTCGAACAGGTTGACGGCGAGAACCTCGACCAGCGTGATGTAGACGGCGGCCATGAGCGTCAGGATGGCGAGCTTGGCGATGGAGCTGATCTGCAGGAACACGGCACAGCTGAGCATGCCCAGAAGCACGCTGAACGTGAAGTACTGAAACAAACAAACAAACAAACGTCACTGAGCATGCCCAGAAGCACGCTGAACGTGAAGTACTGAAACAAACAAACAAACGTCACTGAGCATGCCCAGCAGCACGCTGAACGTGAAGTACTGAAACAAACAAACAAACAAACGTCACTGAGCATGCCCAGCAGCACGCTGAACGTGAAGTACTGAAACAAACAAACAAACAAACGTCACTGAGCATGCCCAGCAGCACGCTGAACGTGAAGTACTGAAACAAACAAACAAACAAACGTCACTGAGCATGCCCAGAAGCACGCTGAACGTGAAGTACTGAAACAAACAAACAAACAAACGTCACTGAGCATGCCCAGAAGCACGCTGAACGTGAAGTACTGAAACAAACAAACAAACAAACATCACTGAGCATGCCCAGCAGCACGCTGAACGTGAAGTACTGAAACAAACAAACAAACAAACAAACAAACATCACTGAGCATGCCCAGCAGCACGCTGAACGTGAAGTACTGAAACAAACAAACAAATAAACAAACAAACATCACTGAGCATGCCCAGAAGCACGCTGAACGTGAAGTACTGAAACAAACAAACAAACAAACAAACAAACATCACTGAGCATGCCCAGCAGCACGCTGAACGTGAAGTACTGAAACAAACAAACAAACAAACATCACTGAGCATGCCCAGGAGCACGCTGAACGTGAAGTACTGAAACAAACAAACAAACAAACAAACGTCACTGAGCATGCCCAGAAGCACGCTGAACGTGAAGTACTGAAACAAACAAACAAACAAACAAACAAACATCACTGAGCATGCCCAGAAGCACGCTGAACGTGAAGTACTGAAACAAACAAACAAACAAACAAACAAACATCACTGAGCATGCCCAGAAGCACGCTGAACGTGAAGTACTGAAACAAACAAACAAACAAACATCACTGAGCATGCCCAGAAGCACGCTGAACGTGAAGTACTGAAACAAACAAACAAACAAACATCACTGAGCATGCCCAGCAGCACGCTGAACGTGAAGTACTGAAACAAACAAACAAACAAACAAACAAACATCACTGAGCATGCCCAGCAGCACGCTGAACGTGAAGTACTGAAACAAACAAACAAATAAACAAACAAACATCACTGAGCATGCCCAGAAGCACGCTGAACGTGAAGTACTGAAACAAACAAACAAACAAACAAACAAACATCACTGAGCATGCCCAGCAGCACGCTGAACGTGAAGTACTGAAACAAACAAACAAACAAACGTCACTGAGCATGCCCAGCAGCACGCTGAACGTGAAGTACTGAAACAAACAAACAAACAAACGTCACTGAGCATGCCCAGAAGCACGCTGAACGTGAAGTACTGAAACAAGCAAACAAACAAACAAACAAACATCACTGAGCATGCCCAGCAGCACGCTGAACGTGAAGTACTGAAACAAGCAAACAAACAAACAAACAAACATCACTGAGCATGCCCAAGTACTGGAATACAAACTCAAACCCACTGTTTGAAAAAAGTGGCGGCTTTATGTAACGTTACATTTTGTAACCCGGTGGATTAATGTTACTGCGGCTTAAGTTTTAACCCTGCGTACCTCTGGGAAGTGGCACGCCTAACATTGACTATAAGATGCTAGTAAACCACAGAAGGTGTGTGAGTGGGACAGTGCTGACGTGGATGGTAACTGTCAGAGATGAAGGTGTGAAGTGTGAACCCTGCGTACCTCTGGAAAGTGACACTCCTGATATTTACTATAAGATGCTAGTAAACCACAGAAACGTGCTGAGTTTGATGATAACTGTCGGGATGAAGGTGTGAAGTGTGAACCCTGCCTACCTCTGGGAAGTGGCACTCCTGATATTTACTATAAGATTCTAGTAAACCACAGAAACGTGCTGACTTTGATGATAACTGTCGGAGATGAAAGTGTGAAGTGTGAACCCTGCGTACCTCTGGAAAGTGGCACTCCTGATATTTACTATAAGATGCTAGTAAACCACAGAAACGTGCTGACGTTGATGATAACAGTTGGAGATGAAGGTGTGAAAGTAAGTGTGAAGCCTGCATACCTCTGGAAAGTGGCACTCCTGCTGCACCACGTTGCAGAAGGTGCTGCTGTAGTTGCGGTGGAACTCCTCGCCCCCCAGGTCCAGCCCCTCCCCCCACAGCAGCGAGATGTTCATCTCCGCAGACGACACGTTCAGCTTCTGCGCCACGCACTCCTGCACGTTCTCAAGGTCACAGGAGAACTGCAAGGAAGGGGGCAAGGTCAAATATTAGCACTCCTGCAGGTTATGAAGGTCACAGGAGAACTGCAGGGGAGGGGCATAGTCAAATATACTCTCAAAGTCACAGGGGAACTGCAGGGGGAGGCCTAGGGGGCAAGGTCAAATATAATCTCAAGGTTAGATGAGAACAACAGGGGAGGGGGCAAGGTCAAATACGATTGAATGAAGAACCCAGTTTCACACACCAAGTCATGTACAACATGGGAGGGCAGGGAGAGGTAACCAGGGTCAACCAAAATTCCAGGAAAAATTCCTGGAAGTTCTTCGTGCAAGGAATTGTGCGGGTGTAAAAAATGACCTTGCAGTTAGCCTCAAGCAACCCAACTCTGAGCGTGAGAAATCCGTGGTAAATGTCCGAAACAGAAAACGCAACACCAGAGACAGAGAGTTGTAAAAAGCAAAAGAACCCAGGTCAATGGTGGTCACACTGTGTGCTGCACTTTCAGGGAGGTGTGGAGGGGGTTTTCAAAATCTAAAATAGCAGTTAGCAAATAGACCAGAGGTGCAGGTTTTCCCTCAACCCAGCCACACCACCCTATTCTACAGCCTTCTTGCCTTTCCCATGGCTGCCCGGCGCTGGGGTGGCGGTTACCACGGTGATGCCTGGTAACAAGCGGTTACCATGGTAACTCCTCAAATATATGTGGTTCCAATGATGACATCTCCTGAACATGAACAGCTTAAAGAAGTATGGAGTTTTCGTCAAAATGTTTCTCTCAAATACAACAGGTATTCCCTAATAATCACACATGTCCTTAGTACCCCACATGGAAACATCACCAAAATGAACCAGTTTTACACGAACTTGTAAAGATTCTCTTCAATGGAAGCTCATTTAGATGTTGTAAATTTCAGAACAAACATGACAGAAGGAAGTTGTTACCATGGTGAGGAAAGCCACGCCCCAGATGATGAGGACGGTGAGGATGCCGAGCAGGTTGCTCTTCATGCGGCTCTCCCCGATCACGGAGGACAGTCGCACCAGGCACCGCGGCAGCAACTGGGAACAGGGGGGACAGGTTAGCTAATCCTCACACTAATCCCCACACTAATCCTCACACTAATCCTCACACTAATCCCCACACTAATCCTCACACTAATCCCCGATCACGGAGGACAGTCGCACCAGGCACCGCGGCAGCAACTGGGGAACAGGGGGGACAGGTTAGCTAATCCTCACACTAATCCTCACACTAATCCTCACACTAATCCTCACACTAATCCCCACACTAATCCTCACACTAATCCCCGATCACGGAGGACAGTCTCACCAGGCACCGCGGCAGCAACTGGGGAACAGGGGGGACAGGTTAGCTAATCCTCACACTAATCCTCATACTAATCCTCACACTAATCCTCACACTAATCCTCACACTAATCCTCACACTAATCCTCACACTAATCCCCGATCACGGAGGACAGTCTCACCAGGCACCGCGGCAGCAACTGGGAACAGGGGGGACAGGTTAGCTAATCCTCACACTAATCCTCATACTAATCCCCGATCACGGAGGACAGTCTCACCAGGCACCGCGGCAGCAACTGGGAACAGGGGGGACAGGTTAGCTAATCCTCACACTAATCCTCACACTAATCCTCACACTAATCCTCACACTAATCCTCATACTAATCCCCACACTAATCCCCGATCACGGAGGACAGTCTCACCAGGCACCGCGGCAGCAACTGGGGAACAGGGGGGACAGGTTAGCTAATCCTCACACTAATCCTCACACTAATCCTCACACTAATCCTCACACTAATCCTCATACTAATCCCCACACTAATCCCCGATCACGGAGGACAGTCTCACCAGGCACCGCGGCAGCAACTGGGGAACAGGGGGGACAGGTTAGCTAATCCTCACACTAATCCTCACACTAATCCTCACACTAATCCTCACACTAATCCTCACACTAATCCCCACACTAATCCCCGATCACGGAGGAAAGTCTCACCAGGCACCGCGGCAGCAACTGGGAACGAAGGAGGGAAAGAACGAGTGAAAAAATGAGAAAAGATTGGAAAGAAGGAAAGGATTATCAACATTTGGGGGTTTGTTCATTTGTTCAGACCCTTGTAGTGCAGTAGCAGGGATTGTTTCAACAGGAAGGGGTTGCTTGCCCTTCTCCTTTTGCAGACAGCAAGGTACAGCACCAGGGCAGTAATACCGGGCTATACCCTAGGCCTGCTGTAATGTTACTGTGCTATGCCCTGCTGTACAGATTAGTTAGCTGTTCTGCACTATACAGTTTAGTTTGCTGCAGGGGCAGCACAAGGACATATGGATCTGTACAATACTTAAATGTTACTACGCTGTATCATGCTGTAAGGTTACTGTACTGTCCTTGCTGTAGGTTTAGTTAGCTATTCCCATTAGACTCATCCTGATGCTCTCATGATCATTGACAGCCAGGAACAGCAGAGACAGCACAAGGACAGTTCTACTGTGCTGTACCCTGCTGTTTTAGTTAGCTGTTCCGTACGGTACATGTTAGTTAGCTATTCTTTAGCTGTTCACGTTTGACTCACCCTGATGCTCTCATGATCATTGACAGCCAGGAACAGCAGGGACAGCACAAGGTCAGTACTACTGTGCTGTACCCTGCTGTTTTAGTTAGCTGTTCTGTAGGGTACATGTTAGTTAGCTATTCTTTAGCTGTTCACGTTTGACTCACCCTGATGCTCTCACGATCATTGACAGCCAGGAACAGCAGGGACAGCACAAGGTCAGTACTACTGTGCTGTACCCTGCTGTTTTAGTTAGCTGTTCCCTACGGTACATGTTAGTTTGCTATTCTTTAGCTGTTCACGTTTGACTCACCCTGATGCTCTCGCTGACAGCCAGGAACAGCAGGGACAGCACCAGGTCAGTACTACTGTGCTGTACCCTGCTGTTTTAGTCAGCTGTTCTGTACGGTACATGTTAGTTTGCTATTCTTTAGCTGTACACGTTTGACTCACCCTGATGCTCTCGCTGACAGCCAGGAACAGCAGGGACAGCACAAGGTCAGTACTACTGTGCTGTACCCTGCTGTTTTAGTTAGCTGTTCTGTACTGTACATGTTTGCTTTTCTTTAGCTGTTCACGTTTGACTCACCCTGATGCTCTCGCTGACAGCCAGGAACAGCAGGGACAGCACCAGGACGAACCCGCCCAGGAACACGGTCAGCATCAGGAACGAGCTGTCAAGGGAACAGCACAAACTGGTCAGACTACCTGTTATGATACAATGTTGAGAAACAACAGTACAGCCCATTCCTGAGGATACTTTACTCCTTCATCAGAACACTCCGTACTACGTCATGTATAAAAGATTCGAGCTGACAAAGCAACAGCAGACTCAGCAAGAGAATGTGCATCAGTTTCCTCAGAACACCCTGTATTTTATTTACAATCCCTGTAACATCCACAGAAATTTGCTTCACAATTACACCAATTATCAATTCCCCTATCAATGAGAGCTTGATGGTACAGTCCATATCTAATATGGATTCCATCACAGAGGAAGAGTTTTCAGTACTACTAAAAGCAGAAAATAAATAACCCCCATTATTTTAAGCTTGATGGAACAGTCCATGTTAAGCATCGGTTTAGTAGGGAGATCCAACTGCAGAGAAGGGGTGTTGAGTACTTACAATAAATGCAGAAAAAGCAATTACCCCCGTTATCTTAAGCTTAATGGAACAGTCCATGTTAAGTATCAGTTCAGTAGGAAGATCCCACTGCAGAGTAGGTGTGTTGAGTACTTATGATAAAAGCAGATAAACCATCACCCCCATAATCATACGCTTAATGGAACAGTCTATGTTAAGTATTGGTTCCGTAGGGAGATCCCACTGCAGAGTAGGGGTGTACTTACTGGGGGATGATGATGAGTTGTGTGAAGCAGATGAAGAGGAACATGGTGAAGGCGCAGCCCATGTAGGACTTGAACATGTGGTCACGCACCATCATGTACTGTAAACAATAACAACAACAATTAACAACAACAATAAACAACTCTGTAAGTCATGTAGGACTTGAACATGTGGTCACGCACCATCATGTACTGTAAACAATAACAACAACAATAAACAACAACAATAAACAACAACAATAAACAACTCTTTAAATCATGTAGGACTTGAACATGTGGTCACGCACCATCATGTACTGTAAACAATAACAGACATTTAATATTACAACAAATGACTGTAACTCTTTCTCGCAATGTCTTTCACTGCAATGTAGAAACAACAATCATTTTCACTGGTCTCTCTCAAGTCCTACACCAACAACAGCAACTAGCACACCCAGCTGTCTTATAATTACCTTAGAACTAGCTTTGAAATGGACTTCTAGCATTTCAAGCAAAAACAACTCCTTTCGCAAAAGAAGCCATCAGGGCTTTACAACCATCCCTTAACAGAGACGGGGGGCGCCACAGACTTCCTACAACTTATGCATGATGTAAAATCAGAGGCAGTGGTGTGAGTGGATCATATAAATCGAGTCCAGGTTTTCTGAGGGTGAGGAAGAATAGGAAGAACAAACCAACAAACCAACAAACCAACAAACCAACAAACCAACAAACCTTCTCCTCGAGCTCGGGTTTCCTGAAGGTCAGGAAGAACTTCTTGACGTGGTCGGAGCGGAGACGGTCGATGCTCCGCGCGTCGATCGCTCGCGACAGGAACTCGTTCACCTCGTCGTCCGGGCTCTGTGGCTCCTGCCGCGTGTCGAACCCCAGCCCCAGTCTGTGATTGGTCGAGGGAAGTGATGTCATCAGTGATGTCATTAGTGTACAGCCGTAATAAGGTAGGTCATGGTTTGAAGTGCCCATGTGCGGTTTGATGCATTGTGGGCAATATGTCAGAATCATAGGCCCCAGCACTGTGCAGAATGTAGCGTTTTAGGTCGTGTTCAATTTCAGCTTCATATTTTGTATCTAGGTTCATATAGTTGTGTCCATAGAGATATCTTATGCAACGGCCGTTACTTTGATGCAGGGTTCACTAAAGATGACGAAAGAGAAGTCATCTATGACAGATTTGGGTAGCAGGCTACACGTACATGTATGTACATCTACTAGTAGTGCATTACATTCTGGATATGTGCTCTGTTTTATCATGAGTCCGAACTTTTACATATCATATGACCCACAATGCATCACATGTGCCCTTCAAATCATGCACTAGCTTCTGCAGAGGTCGTCAGGTTAAGAAGAAACTAACAACACAACAAACAGCAGAAAAAACCTGCAAAGCCAAGGACTGGGCATCTGCCATTCCACCATCGACCGGTTCTTTAAATATACAGTCCGACACAAAACCATGCAAAGTAACAATTATAACTCATCAAACTTCTAGTTCACAGAAAATGCAGTGCATTTGAAAAAAAACATAATCAGGATTTTTGCTATCTTTGCAAACTAACTACATATAAAAGGAGGACACTAAAATCAGAGTGGTATAAAGAGTTGAACTTACATGTGTGCTTGCCTGGAATATAACAACAGAAAAAGTCAAACAGTGCAGTTTGGAAGTCAGAACGACTAAGTGAGAAACTATGGAGGAAACTACAGACTAACGACACAACTCGGAAAAATTTTTGGGAATAGGATCTGGTGCACCTAACCTAGAACTTTATGGGCATAGAAAAAGATTGTGGGCACATTCAACAAAAAATGAAGTAAAATATCCGGAAAACCTGATTACAAACCCTCCTGCTTCTCTTCAGAGCTTGAATGTGAAATTCTATCATAGCTAACTTTAAAAAGTTGGAACAATAATAATAATTAGTAATACAACAAAATTATGTTTTAGCATTTTTCTGACACTTAAAGAAGATGCTGTATACTATTGTACAATTATAGCACCTTAATCCCAAGCACAACTGGATGGACTGATGATTTCTAGCATGTCAAATCCTTTTCTTACATTCTGGTAGGATCAACTTCTGTTACACGGATACACATTGTTTCAACATCTGTCACAAGCTGTAAAGTAACTTACTTGTTGTTGATGTAAACAAACTTACTTGTTGTTGATGTTTCCCTGCCCGTTCCTCGGCAACCCGTCTTGGTCAACGTAACCCTGGAGATAGAAGATCATTATCAGCAGCAGCACCAGGAGAATGTTGGATTTCATAATCATCACCAGATTTCTCCTGTTCATCTTCATATCATACAAGCTCACACTAGTCATGGACTGGACATGTTTTGAGAAGTACATCTGCCAAATTACAGCTTAATATCAAGAAGAACACTATGGTTTTCATATTGGAGAGGTTAGGGATGAAAGGTCAAAGTTTGTTACCATGGTTTTCATCTCCTTGGAGAGCTTGGGGATGATGTTGGAGAAGGGTTAGGGTGAAAGGCCAAAGTTGGTTACCATGGTTTTTGTATGGGAGAGATTAGGGATGAATGGTCAAAGTTGGTTACCATGGTTTTCATATGGAAGAGGTTAGGGATGAAAGGTCAAAGTTGGTTACCATGGTTTTTGTATGGGAGAGATTAGGGATGAATGGTCAAAGTTGGTTACCATGGTTTTCATATGGGAGAGATTAGGGATGAAAGGTCAAAGTTGGTTACCATAGTTTTCATATGGGAGAGGTTAGGGATGAAAGGTCAAAGTTGGTTACCATGGTTTTCATCTCCTTGGAGAGGTTGGGGATGATGTTGGAGAAGGGTTAGGGTGAAAGGCCAAAGTTGGTTACCATGGTTTTTGTATGGGAGAGATTAGGGATGAATGGTCAAAGTTGGTTACCATGGTTTTCATCTCCTTGGAGAGGTTGGGGATGATGTTGGAGAAGGGCTTCTCGGCGCCCCAGGAGTCGAGCTGCGCCACGCTCGAGGACCGGTTCCGGTCGATGCTGTCTCGCCGCCGGTTACTCGGGGTCAGCAGCGGAGAGTTCATCGTGTCAATCATCTTCTGTATAAGAGGGGAAAGGTAAAAGGTCACGACATCCAACTTCTGTGTGTGTGTAAAATGTCCAGGGAAGTCAATAAGGCAGTCAACTGAAAGATTAAATTTTTACTAGGATGATCAAGATCTTAAGGAAAGTTTAAAGAAGTTTTATGGAGCAGAAAACTGAAACGGAAGACATGAAATAATTTCAACACTGTAAAATAAAGAAATAAGAGGAATGACAGATTAGTTTGTAGGAAAAGAAACGTGATTCTGACTTGCCTTGTTCGCATTTCCCCTCACACTTTCGGTGGATCCGGGCGTGAGGCGGAAGAAACCCCCAAAATCTGGCGTCTGGAACCAAAGTTTACAAACCGTCATGATCAAACCTGTGTGAGTCATACATACAGGCTGGCTCGTCATGATCAAACCTGCCTGAGTCGTACATACAGGCTGGCTCGCCATGATCAAACCTGCACACATGTAAGTCATACATGACTTGTACAGGCTGGCCATGCAGCCCTGGGCCACACCAACCCAACTACTCCTCACAGATTCCACTGTGCCAAACTGAAAACAAACATCCGTACACTTCTTACACTAGGAATACTAGCAACAATTCTTACAGCAAACTGTTCTCCGGATAAACAATGTTTTGACCACTTGTACGATTTATATCTTAAGTCAGCTCTAAGCTTAAGTTCTGCCGAGCGAAGACACCAGCGGCGTTTTTACAGTTTTAAGAACAACACGACGATACGAGTTGGCCGTCCAATCTGTGAGGCAGGTAATCAGGTTAGCGTGGCCTGGTGAGAGGTCAGAGGTCGGAGGTGACTGACCTTCCTGGGGTGCTGCGCCTTGATGAGGTACGTCTCGATGTTGTGGTCGCGCAGGTAGTTGTTCCGCTCCCCGCCATGACCCGGCTCGACCTCGTAGTCCCCGTTCAGGTAGTCCAGCGTTGCCTTGGTGATGTGCACGCGCCTACACAGGGGGTAAAGGTCACAGGTCAGAACTATGAACCAGAATGCACATAAGGTAATGGTCACAGGTCAGAGGCTAAGAACCAGAATGCACTATTTTCATTTTGTGCTGTTGCTGGATTTTGCTAAGGATTTTTGTCAGAGAAACAAGAAAATAAACTGGTGTTCCCTATAGGAGAATTCCCAGGATAGAAACCCCTGATTTGATTTGATTTTGTTTGGCTAGTGCTAGTGCCTGTCTTTTCAGCAAACAACCCAGCCTCCAAGGAAAAGGAAAGCGATCTCGAACCAGTTTAGCTCAAATGAACTCAATGAACAGATGAGCTACTCTTCCACTGGTCGTGACAGAGAAGACAGACGCTATGTACAGTATTTACAGGTTCATTGTACCGGGGAAATTCCCCTAGCTCTTTTCGACGAGTACAATGAATAGTGGACCACAGGTTAAGGTCCCGTCCTAAGGACTGCGATCTTAAACGGTAGCGTGCATGTCGGGTGAGTGACACAGCCGGGATTGAACCCGGGGCTTCTAGTTCCAGAGGAAAGATCGCTAACCACTGGACTACGCACGCTACACTGAAACCCAGCCTCCAGCAGACCAGGAATAAACCATTCCATGTTGTTGGAGTAAAAACTGCTGTCGGACACGGACAGGTTAAGCCACCACCCCGCCGGCTGAGACAACAAACACACCGCGAGCAGAACTCCCAGAGAACATCAACCTCAAGGTCGTCTGCCATGACCTTCAGCACACTCACAAGGTCGTGATGACATCTAATCAGGACTAAGTGATAACAGGTGGATGATAGTCGCTGACTAGACTAGGCCCAGGGCGGTACGGCTGCCCAAATATCCCTTACACTGTAGCCTGACAGGCTGAGTAAAAGTTCTAAACGGGAACTATGTGGCTCCAGACGTCTTACTGAGGGATGAATGCGGTGAGATAGATGTTGCAGGGATCTCCCTAGAAATATAGAGCAGGATGGGGGGAGGGTGCCAGGCACAAGATACCTGTCGCAAGGGGGGAGGTCTGGGGGGGGGCACACCTCTCAAAAGGAGAGGCTTTTGCCTTTTTCAGACATAATGAAAGTCATTTCCTGCAACTTCAGCTTTACATCTGAAATTTCCAGTTTTGAGCAAAATTACAGGCTTTGCTGGGTAAAAATTGGAAAAAATACCCTAACTTTGAAAATCAACAGGATGGAGCTGGGATTAGAACAGGATGGAGGAGCGCCACTGTTCCATTCTTTAGGGAGATCCCTGTGTTGGTTAGCGTGAGGAATGAAACTTCACACTATAGCCTGACTAAATTAAGCTTCTGGCAGCCCTTCAGCTGGTCAGGCCCTCAGAAGCTTGATGGCCTTCACCTCTAAGTCAGGAGGATTGGGACAGCCCCTGATAGGGTAAATAATGATCCACCCCCACATCGACACAGCCCCTGAGAGGAGTGTTAATGATCCACCCCCACATCGACACAGCCCCTGAGAAGAGTGCTAATGATCCACCCCCACATCAACACAGCCCCTGAGAGGAGTGTTAATGATCCACCCCTACATCAACACAGCCCCTGAGAGTAGTGTTAATGATCCACCCCTACATCAACACAGCCCCTGAGAGGAGTGTTAATGATCCACCCCCACATCAACACAGCCCCTGAGAGGAGTGTTAATGATCCACCCCTACATCAACACAGCCCCTGAGAGTAGTGTTAATGATCCACCCCCACATCGACACAGCCCCTGAGAGTAGTGTTAATGATCCACCCCTACATCAACACAGCCCCTGAGAGTAGTGTTAATGATCCACCCCCACATCGACACAGCCCCTGAGAGTAGTGTTAATGATCCACCCCTACATCGACACAGCCCCTGAGAGGAGTGTTAATGATCCACCCCCATTGATTGAAGCCCTTCAAGGACGCCTGATGAATGACCTTGAGGATCTGTTGGGGACAGTCAGTGGAACTGGTGAGTTGTACAGAGTGCCGACACCACCACTGATTTAAGAATGACACAACAATACAGCTAACCCTAACCCAGCCACAAGCCACCTGTAGCACCTGTACCAAACCCTCACCCCCATGCCTGAACCCTCAACTTGCTGAGGTTTGGCGCGTAGATAAAGAAGAGCTGAGGTTTGGCACGTAGATATAGAAGAGCTGAGGTTTGGCACGTAGATAAAGAGGAAGAAGGAGCGCGCACGTACCCGGCCTTCCCGCCGGCCTCCATGGTATTGGCCAGTGTCACGTCGTTGCTCCAGACGTCGAACTGCCACTTTCGGAGCCCGAGGACGCCGCAGTGCACGCGCCCGCTGTGGATCCCGACCCGCATGTTCACGTTCACCCCGGTTACCTCCCGGACAACACTGCAGCGAAGAAACAAACAAACAAACAACCGGTTAGACCTCACACAAACACGCACCCGCTGTGGATCCCGACCCGCATATTCACATTTACTGCTGTCACCACAGACAACCCTGGGGGAACAAAAAAAGGGTTAGAGCTCACTCTATGCAAACGCACACATGCACACACATAAGCATTTTGTTACCATTTTTTCAATTCTCTTATGAGGGTAAACAATCTAAGAAATACCATGATTGTTGTCTTCATTCAAAGTTATCAAATAAATTATACAACATCCAAAGTACTTCTTCTTGGATAACAAATTTTTCAGTTTAGCACGTTAAGTTTTATTTTTCTCACATTTCAAGGTAACGTTATCATAACACAGATTTCTTTGTGCGTCCCAGAACTTGACAAAGCTGTAGAGATTTTTCTGTGCAGCGAGGTACAAACTGTGATGAACTGTAGAGGACCACGTCAGTTTTGAGACTGTATGAGCGGGATTACGATGTTTGTTTCGCCCGGGGTCAATTTGCGCCTGGACATGGTTACCGCCAACTGCTGTGCGTCGGCTGCAATATGATGACCTCCGACGGGGGTTAAATAGAAGTAGCTTTTAAAAAAGAACGAGCCGGCAAACTTTAGCTCATTTTCTCATATTTTGCAGATGGTACCCTGAAGTCAAACATTTTCAATTCTTGTAATTTCCTTGTGCACCCTGCTATAAATTTAGAGGTGTCGAACCTTCACTTAACAATGTAAATCCCCACAGGCGAAATACTGTGTTCTACCACCAAAAACAGACCTACACGTACGAACGACCTTCCTTCAGGTGCCTTGACCTTCAAGTATCAATTCCTATAATCGTCAGTTTTCTGAGAAACTGGTCCAAAAATATCGCCAGCTTCTTATTCATGGCACCAAGTCATGCTTCATGCATGTAAGGAGGTGTAACACTGTGTCAGGGAACGAAAGGTTATAAAATCTGCAGTTACAGACTTGAAGGCTTAAGAGGTCTTAACACCTGTGTAAAAATAATCGCATATGACACGTGTGACCCCTTACCTATACATGTACATGTAAGCCTGGTAACATCGGTGTAGAACCAACATGAAAACAACTGCCATGCACTATTTCTGGGTCTCAGAATTTTTCAAATTTCATTCATTGGTTCTCTTATTTTTTCAATATACTTAGCTGGAAAAACACAATGAAAACAGTGGCTGAGGACCAGGTTCATTCCTGGCTGTGCTCAGTTTAATGGAGTAAATACAGTCATACAAAATGTACGTTGATGAAGGTTAGACATCCAGGTAATAAGATATGCCAAATATAGTTACTGAAGCAACTGGATAATATTTTCAAAATTATATCCAGTTGCTTGTCATGAGTAAACTTTTTTGGTGAATACAGTCATGTTCCATAGAAGGCCACATTGCACAACTTGCTAACACGTCATGCTTCGTCCTCAGTCTGAGGTTCGGCTGCTTCACCTTTACCTGGAAACATTACTCTCAAACTAGAGTCGTTGCCATGGAAACGGGGCACTCACGCGATGGTGTCGATCATGTCGAGACCCATCTCGACGCAGCAGTGGGCGTGGTCCGGGCGGGGCTCCGGTAACCCGGATACGCAGTAGTAGCAGTCGCCCAGGATCTTAATGCGCAGGCAGTGGTTCTCCTGCAACACAGGTGGCAACATTACACACAGGTAACACATACACGGAGGTACAAGCACACACACAGGTATAGGTGCACACAGGTAACACAGGTACAGTAGTAGCAGTCTCCCAAGATCTTAATGCGCAGGCAGTGGTTCTCCTGCAACGCAGGTGGGAACATTACACACAGGTAACACACAGGTACAGGTGCACACAGGTAACACAGGTACAGTAGTAGCAGTCTCCCAAGATCTTAATGCGCAGGCAGTGGTTCTCCTGCAACGCAGGTGGGAACATTACACACAGGTAACACATACACGGAGGTACAAGCACACACACAGGTACAGGTGCACACAGGTATAGGTGCACACAGGTAACACAGGTACAGTAGTAGCAGTCGCCCAGGATCTTAATGCGCAGGCAGTGGTTCTCCTGCAACACAGGTGGCAACATTACACACAGGTAACACACAGGTACAGGTGCACACACACAGGTACAGCCTGTGCAGTAACAGGATCTTAATGTGCAGGCAGTGGTTCTCTTGCAAGACAATTGGCTTTAACAAACAAAAGACCATCAGAGATGGCAGACTTCGCCCCTACTGTATGCATGTGCAGGTTCAATGTACTATTTGCAACATACTGTTCTAAAGAGAACGACAAGGGCGCTGCGCCCTCATGTCCTGTTTCTGGATGTAATTTGCGCCCCCTTAGTTAAGTTTACATGCCTTTAACCTGACAGTAATTCCCCCCCCCCCCAGGAAGCCTTAGAATGCCCTATTCTAACCCAAAATTCTCCAAACCCCCCTTCCACACTATCCCTCCTTGGTCGCTCCACTCCCTCCCAATGCTCCCCCTTGTAGTATTCTAAAAAGACCCCCGCTTTGATTGAATCTTGGATTATGAAACGAATGAGGAGGTTGGTTACTCACGGCTGCGAGCTTGTCGAACCGGGCGAAGAGTTCGTTCAGCGTCTTGACGAGCTCCTGCGCGGTGCACTGGGAGGACAGCATGGTGAAACCCTCGATGTCCGCAAACAGGATGCTGGAACAACAACAACAATATTATAAACAACAGGACACTGTAATCAATAACAATAATATATGGTAAACAACAACAACAGGCCAAAGAATAGGAAAAAACAAAAAACAGGCCAAAGTGGAATTGTTTTTTTATGTTGTAAGTTGACACCTGGTAGCCATTCTCATGTTTCTGGATGAAATGTCTGAATGTAATTTGATACCGTACCTGACGTTCATGTGTTTCTAGATGTAATTTGATACCGTACCTGACGTTCTAATGTGTTTTAATGTAATTTGATACTGTACCTGACGTTCTCGTATTTCTGGATGTAATTTGACACCGTACCTGACATTCTCGTGTTTCTGGATGTAGATCTTGTGGAACTGGATATCTTCCCGCTTGACGGCGATGTCAGCTTTCATCTCCATGGCAACATGCCGTGGCAACACAGACAACAGAAGTCTCTCCTGGGCAGGGCAGAAAAAAAGAATAATCAGAGTTTCAAAAGTTTCAACTCTTTGCTTCAACACTTGTGAAGGGAGACAGACATGGTTAATTTTCTCTCTCCTGTGATATCTGTTGAGAAGGGGGAATATATAGATAAAGTAAGACAGGGAGGGATAATTTTCAGTCCCTCTTGCGCCCCACTCACCACTGCTGCCACCAGCCTCATCATTAGAGCTTAGCTTCTCTCTCACTACAGTTTCTCTAAAGTAATGGTAACGCAGCTAAGGGAACAGTGGTAGCTTTTTCATCAAGGATGGTCATGATGTATCAAACATGGTGCTAGCTTTCTCTCTGTCATGGTTGTGAATCGAATATTACGAACCCGGTGCTAGGTTCCTTTAGTCATGGTTATGATTCAGTATGAATATTAATCAGAAGGTACTAGTTTTCTCTTTGCCATGGTTGTGAATCGGCAGTTACAAACCTCCCGCTAATTTTTCAACCTGGTAACAATTATGAATCAGGAGTTACAAACATGCTGCTGGTTTTCTCCTGACAATAGTTATGAATCAGGAGTTACAAACCTGCTGCTAGTTTTCTCCTGGCAACAGTTCTGAATCAGGAGTTACGAACCTGCTACCAGTTTTCTCCTGGCAACAGTTCTGAATCAGAGGTTACGAACCTGCTACCAGTTTTCTCCTGGCAACAGTTATGAATCAGGAGTTACAAACCTGCTGGTGGTTTTCTCCTGGCAACAGTTACGAATCAGGAGTAACGAACTTGCTGCTAGTTTTCTCCATACAACAGTTATGAATCAGGAGTAACAAACCTGCTGCTAGTTTTCTCCTGGCAAGAGTTCTGAATCAGCATTTACGAACCTGCTGCTGGTTTTCCTTCTGCGTGATGAGCCTGGCCTCGATGCAGCCTCGTGTTTCCTGGAAGGCCTGCCGCTGGGCGACCTCCGCCGGGTAGTGCGTGAACACGCCAGCGATGTTCGCACACACGAACACCACCGCATTCGCCACAAGCTGGGGGAGAACAACAAAACAACAGGTAAATAACAACAACAGTTGCGTGAACATGCCAGCAATATAATGTTCGCACACACGAACACCACCGCATTTGCCACAAGCTGGGGGGGGGGAGAACAACAAAACAACAGGTAAATAACAACAACAGTTGCGTGAACACGCCAGCGATGTTTGCACACACGAACACCACCGCATTCGCCACAAGCTGGGGGAGAACAACAAAACAACAGGTAAATAACAACAAAATGACATGTAAATAACAACAACGGTTGCGTGAACACGCCCTATTCACTACAAGCTGGGGGAGAAAACAACAATACTGTGTGTTAATCACTAAGTCTTGGACGGCTGATTGTCTGTCTCCTCTGATCCTCTGATTCCTATAAGAATGTGGGCTAATGTTTTTAAAAGACGTAACGTTCCGTCCTTGTTTTAGGGAAAACATGATGTGTACGATAAAATGCCTTTCAGTGTTGAAATAATGATAATATTATGATTGTGATTTTGTATACAAATGTATAGGGAGCCAGCCTTTGTAGATACCAACAAAATTCAGACTGTTACGTCTGCCAGTTGAATAATAAAGATCCAATCCAATCCAAAACAACATGTAAATATTAACAACAACAGGTAACAGGTAACAACACTGAACAGGACTACTTTATGAGAGGTATAAAGGAGGCCATATACATCAGGGCACTCCAGCCATCACTCAACAGAGACAGTGGGCGTTATAAACTTCCTGGCACGTTTGACCAATTGCTGACGTCACGTATCCGCAACGACACGTGTCAATAAAGTCACGTGTCCATAACTCTCGCGAGTTTACGTTCGGCAGTGATTGGTCATTATTGATCCTGAAGAAGGCGACAGTGGTCGTCGAAAATTCGATCCGTGAATACATTAGTGTTGGAAGAAAGTTTAGCATTGTATTAACAACAGGTAATGTGCAGGCCTGTCGCAGGTCCGGCTCAACAGGGCATATCAGCCCACGATGCTCACACGGACGGAAAGCGGCTTCTCACTGATCAAGCTGAAGTCTCTTTGCCATCCACTATCGGTTGTTTGAAAATACGGCGTCTATGACATTTCATTTTTCTCCAGAGGTGAGGAGACGAAAGGCATAATGATCCGCTGGTTGTACATGTAGCTAATATATTAAGGAAAATTTACCCTAAAGTAGCTATAGAGCAGGTAATAATAACCTGGACAAAGACGGTTGAGTGGGGACCAGCTGCCATCAGGGCTAAAAATACACCACTGGTTGCACACTTCACACTAATGAAGCTTCGGCCGAGTGCTACTTGTGCTATTTTAGGTAACATGTGAAGCACATGTATATATAACTTGGTGAGTTACAGTAAGACATGTACATGTATAACTTTATTCGGTCCATTGGATTTTTCCCATTGACCTAAGCGTTAAGAGTCTATAGCAGCCACCTGTCCAATGCAGTCATTGCATTTTCTCTTTCAAAGTCTGGGACCAAGGAACCAAGTTGGCCCCTGCAGTCCAAGAAAACTGCCAGGGGGGCAAAACCTACATTGTATACCAGCTTTTTTCTCTCTTCCCCACCAGCTACCTCAAAAATCACAGCCCTAGCACTTCCAGAACATAAGATATCAACAGCGAAAGTTCTGCTCAAGTACCTCAGAAAGTCACAAGGGGGCCCATTGTCGAACTTGACCTTTTTTTTGCCTAACCCTACCCACCGACCAAATATCATATGGATCCATCCACAGCATATCCTGTATCATGTTATACTGTCTACAGACACAGTGGCACCTAAAACATAACCTTCTCACTTCATAACCTTCCAGGCAAAGGTTATAACTGTATATACAGCACATAACGAACCATGTTTCACCCAAAATAACTGTATATACATGTACACTACACCACGACCCACCCAAAATACCTGGATATATAAGCCGCACCACGACCCTCGTTTAGCCCATATCTACACACCACAAACCACGTTTAGCCCATATCTACACACCATGACCCACGTTTCACCCATATCTACACTCCACAACCCATGTTTCACCCATAACTGGATATACATCACACCATGACCCATGTTTCACCCAAAATAACTGAATATACATCACACCACAACCCATGTTTCACCCATAATAACTGAATATACATCACACCACGACCCATGTTTCACCCATAATAACTGAATATACACACCACGACCCATGTTTCACCCAAAATAACCGCATATAAGCCACAGCACGACCCACGCCTCACCCCTATATTGTTACACCCTCTCCACATCACAAAACCCGCCTGACGTCAATCCCAGCGTCCCTTGGGACCGCCCTTCAAAGCGACTATTTCTGGCACGATAACAGAAGCGGCAGTAATGAAGCCGCGCCGCGACAAACGAGGTTGTTACGTTAACTAACGAGGTCCACATCGGCTCCATTCATACATCGTGGGCGGCGAAGCAGCAGCAAACCTGCGATTCTTAACAACGAACCACCCACGATATATCTTATAAATACACACCCTTAACAATGAACCACCCACGATATAAAATTATAAGTACACACCCTTAACAACAAACCACCCACGATATAAATACACACCCTTAACAACAAACCACCCACGATATATCTTATAAATACACACCCTTAACAACAAACCACCCACGATATAAAATTATAAATACACACCCTTAACAACAAATCACCCACGATATATCTTATAAATACACACCCTTAACAACAAACCACCCATGATATAAATACACACCCTTAACAACAACTTATGGTATAATAAAGCATCGGGGAGAATGATAAAACCTTTGTTGTATTGGTCTTGTTTAAAATTAGTCTGCTATAGTATTTAAGATTCAGCTGTAAAGTAAAGAGAGGCAGGGTTTGTAATAACGTTTCGCTGACATTCTGCTTAATTCTATGTTATGTACTCAAAATTTTTCCTGTGCATCTAAATTTTTAAGTGAGGTGCACCGGTGTACCTACATGTATTCCCCAAATTGATTTCTAGCCCTGCCCTAAAGTAAAGGTGTTCCTAATTCTGCCATGGCCGCAGTGAGTGTCTCACAGGCAATCCTCACAGTCAGAAGCTGTAACTTGTGTAAGTTATAGTTGAATGTGCTCCTTATGCTGAACCTCAATGACACCAAATGTTTACTACATACATTGTACAATCATGTACTAATCATGTACCGTCTGGAGAAGTATTACCAAATTTCGGAAGACTCGAAAATCTGGTGGAAAATATATGGGTGCACTCTTTGGTGGACAGTAGAAAATGTTTCGACAAATTATGATATAAATCTACCAATAATGACCTTTTATTCTCCCAAGCATTTTGTATGGTTCCTACAGATATTGTATACATACAATCATGTACAGTACTGTACAGGCATACAGCAACAAGGATTCGTTGATGAAGGTTAGACATCCAGGTAATAAGATACGCCAAAAATAGTTACTCAAGCAACAGTACGGCAGATAAAATTTTGAAACAGACGTTTCAGACATGTCAGCATCCGCTGTCTTTCGTCAGTGACTAAGGAAAGATCTAGCTGAACAAGGTTTTATACCAAAACTCTGAATGGATATGTTAATGAGGTAGTTCTGCCAGATCTGTCCTTAGTCACTGACGAAAGATAGCGGATGCTGTCTAAATTGTCTGTTTCAAAATCTTATCCAGTTGCTTGGGTAACTATTTTTGGAGTAACAATGGTTGTTTGACAAAATAAACATCTGTTCTTTTCATAATTATAATATAATGTAAGCGAGCATTGCTATTCAGTGATTTTCTATTTCATGTTGGTATTTCTCACAACCTTCGTACCTAAAATAACTCCCTGCTTTGCATAGTTTGTACAACCTACATGTTTATATGTACTTAAAAGAACTCTCTGTAAATACATTAAACTGTGCACTGTAACTATTTGTATTGTTTATTACATACTGTCCTGCTACTAGAGCCGGCCCTTCATAATACTTAAATATCCTCCAGCCTCCAGCTAGTTGGGTACATGCATGTATCTTTATGCAGCCTCATTACTGATAAATCAAATCAAAATCAAATCACAACCCAACAAGTCTCAAATCCTGACTGGAACCACAGGACGGACTTGTTTTTGCCCAACAGGAAATCGGCTCCTGTCATGCGGCTATTTTTAGCAGTTCTCTCCGCGCGGTGAGGTCGGATTACAGCTCAGCTTGACTGGACATTTTTTCATCCTCGTATTTCTCCATCTTCAGGAAGGCTTAAGAAAAACTGATATCCAAGGGGGCAAATGTAAAATACAAATGAATATCACAGTAATACGAAGGACGTACGTTATGACTTATGTATGCATGTTTCACTGGTTATAATTTATAAGTTGCATATAGCAACAGAAGATCATTAATACATGGAGCAAAAAATCATTATGTGTAATATACAATATATTTTATACAGGGGCAGAAAAATTATGTTGAAATAGTGAACTGTTCAAACATCCAACTATAAACCATATGTATCTATATAATGATAATGGTAATAACTATGGCATCATAAAGACATGGTAAATCATACGTCGGTGGTAAATGCCAGACTGGGCCAACAAACCAGAACAATCAAACCCTACTGTATATCATTATTAGTTATAAATATCTGCAAATGTCGTAAAGATCACAATGAAAACATTTGGAAATAATTACTCTGTACTTCAAATGGCAAAACTCATTTTTACCATGTATCTGTAGTTTGACTAGAATTTCTAGGAACCAGATTTGGTGATTTGATCCATTTCCAACGAGCTGGAAGGCCTTAGGAAAGGTCAGGCGTATCAAACAGCCACATCTCTCCACATGATCAGGTAGAGGGCAGGGATGCTGGTCAGGTGCATACACACAGTCGCACATGCACACACAGCATGGAGGGAACAGCTTAATACACAGGGTACACGCATGCTAGTCTCTACCTGACTAACTTAGTAACTACGCCGGCTGTAGGGAGAATAGTTGCCAGGGAAGTTTGGCCACCAGAGGGTTTCATTTGCAGGCGTTTGATGTTAACCTTACAGACTGACTTTCCATGCCAGTTATTCCCTTTTCTGCCACATTTTAGGATCCCTTAGGAAGGCCTGAGCGAGGTCTGTACATCTAGACCAACTTATGGCGGACCGTGTTGCCTGGAAGGAAAGAGCAGTCCTAGTCCTGGCAAGCTGCCCGATATGATGAGGAAGGCCTGATAGAGGCTACACATACAACATTTAGCACACACACAGGGAACAGTTCAGCCTGCAGAACCTGACACTGATACTGATTATGGGTAGAAGTGGCCTGCAGGTCAATTTGAGTTTCTCATGAATAAATAATGGTTCAAAGAAACCTTAAAAGTTAAAACTGACATGTTATTTTTAACATAATAAATTGCGCCTTTTGGCAGCTTGCTTCCATGTTTGCTCAAATTTACGACAGAAAGAAAAAAGGAGGACAAAACAAGACTGTATAAAACTGTAAGATGTTATCCTGGACAGGAAATATTTAGTATAGATAACGATATCACAGCAGGCCTGTACATGATTGTGGATATCTCAGTTTCTTTGTCATGTTTATTTATCTGACAAGGACTTAAGGAGTTACAACACTTAGGTTGGGTGAGTTTAGTCAAGTTTATTTCTTTAATCAGATTCTGAAGAATTGACAACACCAGCAAAACAGACATGTCTTATCACAGTGTCTTATTTACAATGTACTGTTATTGATCTAGCCAGGAGTTACAATCCTGTTAGTTGGGGTGACTTTGGTGAAGTTTATTTCATCACGTGGTTGCTTCATCTTAATTCATTTCCTGGTAGTTAAACAGCTATTATTTCAGCCGGCGGCCATGTTGTTGACCTTCCCTTTCGTCCACAGGCCCGGAACAGGGTAAACAACATGGCAGTGACCTTGGGAGGGATGACATTGACCTTGGACCATACAGGGAGACCAGCAAGGTCAAGTTTAACTTGGGCCCACCCTGCATAGCCCTGGGCTCCCAAAACATGCCAGGCGGCGTGTGTATTTGCACATGTTGGGAGGAAATCCCTGCTATAACCCGGCATATGGTCTGTCCTAATGTCGGTGTTGCCAATACAGACATTTATATAGCAATAAAGACTTCAGTTAACATGTCACTTTGGATCATTCTCTTTACAGGCAAATATCTCAGAGTCTGTAAATTACATGTGTAATAATTGATAGGGATAAACAATGTAGCTCTATACTATTTGGTAAATTTGATATAGGAGGAAATGTTCTCATGATCTAATTAAGATGTGGAATTTTACTATACTGCACTAAGTTTTTATAACAAGTTGAACCCTTGGATTGACTACTAATAGGTTCTCCATCGTCTATCCAGAGTCAAAGCGACCAGTGCTTCAGGCTAAAACCAACAAAGTTTCCTGCCGTTCTGAAGTTTCTCCAAACTCAGAGTTACCTGCACTCGTGTTATACAGACGTTATCCCCGTGCACAGTTTGCCTGTCAGACTCGCAAGGTGTTTTCTCTGTCCACCTCTGATTAAGTTGCAAGTTTACGCTACGCTACCTCAAGTTTACCTGTCTCTAGTCCAAGTTTACCTGCCTCTAGTCCAAGTTTACCTGCCTCTAGTCCAAGTTTACCTGCCTCTAGTCCAAGTTTATGCAGCCCGACTGCAAGTTGACGCAGCCCTGCTGCAAGTTTACGCAGCCCGACTGCCTTGTCAGTACTATAAACAGTGCTGTTGACACTGCAGACCCTGAAGCAGTCTCAAGTGGTTGTACAGGTAAGTATGGTAAAACCATGACCAACAGAGAAGTACCCTTCATGCATGGTTGTGATGCTGTATTTTCTTCTTTTTTTTCTTTTTTTTTGTATTGTTCATGTCAGCGTGGTGCAGTGGTTAGCGCACTCTGCCTCTCACCACATCTAATTCAAGTTCCTTGACGCCACCGCCCCGAGTTTGCGCCCGGGCCTGGACACGACTGGAAAAATGTGCATTGTCCTATCGGCTGGGGTAAGTAAAGCGGGCGGCACGTGTATGAGGGTGTACTGTACCCATCTCCAGACATGACCTCTCACCTCCCCGTCCCCCCTGGTTACCATGACGTCACCATGACGTCAGCAGTGAGTGACAGGTCATGTCTAAACTGGGATGTCACCAAGGAGACAAATTCCACACCGGAGTGGGAACCACCTCTAACACCAACATGTGCCGGAGCCCGCCCAGCACCGGCGTGTGCCACAGCTACCTTAAGGATGGAACAGTGGCGCTCCTCCATCCTGTTGTAATCCCAGCTCCATTCTGTCGATTTTCAAAGTTAGGGTGTTTCTGGCAATATTTCCCCAGCAAAGTCTGTAATTTTGCTAAACAAGATGCAAAGCTGAAGTTGCAGGAAATGACTTCCATTTGTGTCTGCAAAAGGCAAAATGCAACAGCCGCTCTCCTAGCTCTTGACCAGTGCGCCCCCCTCCATACCTCCCCCTTTGCACACACGAATCCTGTGCTTGGCACCCTTCCCCCATCCTGCTCTATATTTCTGGGGAGATCCCTTCACAGTTAAGGGTTGCTTCTAGTACTGCTATTTAACAATAGTTCTACCATATAATAAGCTTCTTCTTCTCCTTTTCACCCTGACGGATGATCGGTTTATAATAAGCTAGATAAATGAATGCTGATAATAAGGTAATACTGAGGACCTAGGGTTTGAAAAAGCATTATGAAATTAGACTTCGAAAGAAATTACTAACACCGAGTCAATATAAACATCCCTGTATGATGATCGATGATCCTTCAGCTTGTAAAAAAACGTCAGTCTTTTAAGATATCCCAGATGCAGAATAAAGAAGGCAGGAAGAATGTTCTCAATTCTTCCTTCAAATGAGGCAGTTTACTTTAATTCATGGGTATAAAGCAATAAATACTCCACCCCTGCAATCCCTCCCCTGTAATGTAGCTGACAGGTGTCAGTCTCTCCCCTGTAACTGACAGGTGTCAGCCCCCCCCCCCCCTAGGCTTGTGACAGGTGTCAGTCTCCCCCCCCCCCTGTAGCTGACAGGTGTCAGTCTCCCCCCTAGGCTTGTGACAGGTGTCACTCTCCCCCCTGTAACTGATGACAGGTGTCAGTCTCCCCCCTGTAACTGATGACAGGTGTCAGTCTCCCCCCCTAGGCTGATGACAGGTGTCAGTCTCCCCCTAGGCCTGCCACAGGTGGCTTACAGGATTATTTACTCACACAGAATGACTCTCATCTCTTTAACAAACATCAACAAAGGCTGACATGACATGCTCCGCCGAGCGCGTAATCAGGCCTAGGGCAGCATGCTCTACAAACTACACACACACAGCTACAGGCTGTACACACACATGTAGGTACTGCTGTACACACACATGGCTACATACATATGCACATGTAGTATGGCTCAAAATTCAGGTGCACAGAAAAACCTTTTGGGTGGACAACATGACATGAAAGTAGAAGGTCTGCAAAGCATAATTACCAAGTTGACCCTACTGTCTCTCGTAAGCATTTGAATCTGTAATCTTATAGCTCAATTCAAAATACTAAACAAGGTACCACAAAGGTTATCTTGCTTTTTCTGGCACTTTGACTTAAAGAATACGCTTTACTCTGTACAGTAAGTGCACAATATGTACCTTTACCCTATAGCCTACAGAACTATCTAGGTGCAACCATGTAGTAAAAACAAAATAGGTGCACAGTGCCCTGTGAAGGTACTGCTCCACACGCACAGCTGGGTGCAGTGTGCTCCTTTGCTACTGTGTGTTACTGGTGACCCATGGCCCACTGTAGAGCTACTTGTCCTTTAAAGTTCATCTATCTGCCTACCTCCACCCCCCCTTATTTGTTTTCTGGGCAGGTCCCACAGTTTGTATGGTCGAAGCTTCCCAGCTAATTGCTCAGTAGAAACAAACCTGTCCATCTGCGCAGGCTAGGTTTGTGTTGTGCTGGGTTTACCTGTGGGTCTGTGCAGGCTGGGTCTGTGTTAAGGTGGGTTTATCTGTGGGTCTGTGCAGGCTGGGTCTGTGCTATGGTGGGTTTATCTGTGGACAGCTATCTGTGTTTGGGTACCCGTGGCAGGGTGGTTTTGTGGTTAGGGTTGTAGACTTAGAATCTAAAGGTTCTGGGTTTGAACCCCTGGCAGACCCCAATGTTGTGATCTTGTGAAAGCTACTTTACACCTATTTCCTCACTCAGGTGAAAATGAGTACCTAACTTCAGTTAGGGACGTTCTCTAGGATGGGACATAAAGCCAGAGGCCCCGTGTTTGAGGACAGCATCACGTCAAACATGATAAAGAACCCACCACACTTATCGGAAAGAGTAGGGGTCCTTCCTGGTGTGAGTGGATCAAACCTCACAGTCCAGTCTTACATACCTACAGGCGGTTTAAAACTTTGTTACATGCCAAACAAACAAACAAACAAACAAACTCATCAGGAGCTGTGTTAGGATCAGCTTTATGACCGTGTTTTTAACAGCTTCTGCAGTTTGATACAGGCGGGTTCAAAAGGGCAACGACCTACAGGTCAAACGCCAAGAGGTGACAGTACAAAGTAGAGCGAACTCATTCTTCAGCTAACCGACATCTATGGCACCGCAGCCATCCTCAGTAAGACATCTGGAGCCGCAGAGTTCCCATTTAGAACTTTAATCTAGCCTGTCACCGAGAGTTTGCAGGTTCAGACAAGGCCGCTCTTTGTTCTAATCAAGGATCCAGAGTTTCCACCTCCGTGTTCTAATAGAAACCTAAAACCTTCCATGAGCGAGGCAGGCTTCTCCAGGCAACTGCAGCATGTAACGTTGCACACAGGGGACCAAAGTCTGTGTGAAAAAACAACAGGCTGATAGCTCATATAAAACATGAACAAACAAAATGAATTAACAGAAACCCTGATTCAAAAGATATTCTTGGTGAAACATACAAAATGTAGGAAATTGCTACCGTGCGATTACAAGTGCCATTAGGCCACACCAATTTAATTTCTTTTGGTTAAAAAATCTTTTGGGTGAAATTTTAGTACAAGGACATCATTAAAACAGAAGGCTGGGGTGAAAACTTGCACCTGACCCTGTTCACTCCCTGAAACTGTGTGCACCAAAGTACAAACTTTCCTCTGAGATTCTGTTTTCATGTTAAATTTCCAATCTAGCATTTTTTTTAAATTCTGTTAACCAAGAAATTACCTTGGTGTGGCCTTACGTTTAGATAAACTCCTGGCTAGAACCCTGGTCCTGTTGTATTAAACGCAGGTTTCCCTGCCAGCCTGCTGGTTGATGCGGACTCCGCTGCTCTACAACAGGAGATTAATGATCCCGCATGAAGGGTGTTACTAAATATAGAACACTCCGTACAGGACCATCCATCACGATTAACCCTCCACTGCCGAGCACAGGACCATCCATCACGATTAACCCTCCACTGCCGAGCACAGGCCCATCCATCACGATTAACCCTCCACTGCCAAGCACAGGACCATCCATCACGATTAACCCTCCACTGCCGAGCACAGGCCCATCCATCACGATTAACCCTCCACTGCCGAGCACAGGACCATCCATCACGATTAACCCTTCACTGCCGAGCTCCAAAGGCTCTACAGCTTCCCTCAGACCACACCTTCTACCCATCCATTAACCCTCCACTGCCGAGCTCCAAAGGCTCTACAGCTTCCCTCAGACAACACCTTCTAACCATCCATTAACCCTCGACTGCCGAGCACAGGACCATCCATCACGATTAACCCTCCACTGCCGAGCACAGGACCATCCATCACGATTAACCCTCCACTGCCGAGCACAGGACCATCCATCACGATTAACCCTCCACTGCCGAGCACAGGACCATCCATCACGATTAACCCTCCACTGCCGAGCACAGGACTATCCATCACGATTAACCCTCCACTGCCAAGCACAGGACCATCCATCACGATTAAACCCTCCACTACCGAGCACAGGACCATCCATCACGATTAACCCTCCACTGCCGAGCACAGGACCATCCATCACGATTAACCCTCCACTGCCGAGCACAGGACCATCCATCACGATTAACCCTCCACTGCCGAGCACAGGACCATCCATCACGATTAACCCTCCACTGCCGAGCACAGGACCATCCATCACGATTAACCCTCCACTGCCGAGCACAGGACTATCCATCACGATTAACCCTCCACTGCCGAGCACAGGACTATCCATCACGATTAACCCTCCACTGCCGAGCTCCAAAGTCTCTACAGCCTCCCTCATCAGACCACACCTTCTACCCATCCATTAACCCTCCACTGCCAAGCTCAACAGCCTCCATCAGGGCACATCTCCACCAGGCCTTCCTAAGGCCACACCAATTTATTTCCTTGGATATTTCAAGATGAGAATAGAGCAGCAGACGTCACAAAAGCAGAGGGCAGGAGGAAAACTTCATCATGACTGTATTCACTAGCCTGGAATCCAAACCTATTATAGCTCCCGAGTCTCTCTCCGCAAATAGAGAGACTCGGGAGCTATAATAGGTTTGGATTCCAGGCTATGTATTCACTCCATGAAACTGGGCACACCAAGGCATGAACCTGGTCCTCAGGCTTTGCTTTCATTATGTTGTTGTTCCAGTCGAGCATAGTTCTAAAAATTCTGAGAACCAACAAATTAATTTAGTGTGGCCTAATAAGGGTTATGGAGACTAGAATTCAGCAAAAATACAAAATATTTGGCCAGGAAAGTGAGTCTGCATAAGGGCAACATTTCCAACAAACTCCTATCGCAAATCATTCTCCCTAAATGCATATAACTACCCAGCCAGGGTATTTCAGGCCTTTCAGCCTTGCACTGAGCAAACTCGTTAAAACAAAACCTGATCCATGTAACATCACAACCCTGCCCTAACACAGCGTTTACCTGATCCATGTAACATCACAACCCTGCCCTAACACAGCGTTTACCTGATCCATGTAACATTACAACCCTGCCCTAACACAGCGTTTACCAGCCCAAACCCCCCACAGCAGACACATGTCCATGTTTGTGGACATGTGTTTTATTTGTGGACGTGTGGTTCGCTACATTCACCCAGTGAAAAGCGATTGTGACAAGCTGACTGGAACCTCGGTACACAACAATACAAGCACGCCGTGTCTGCTCCGACCACTGACACGAAGGACGCAGAGTTATTAACTAACCCGCTACTGAGCAATACACACACTGGGCTGGACATACCACCTGTACATGTATATACGTGTACGTTTGTACGTGTATGTGTGCGTATATGTAACATTGGAACTGTGCCGGTATTTCTGATATCAGATCTACATGTACATGACTATTTGTACCTGTATCCAAATATACCATACTTTACTTATAAGCGTCTACGGACCTTTATTTACTGTACTGATTGTTGCCACCTGTAAAATGTCAAATCAAGAACTGAAATGGTATCAAAACAGCTGCCAGTTTGCTTTTTAAACTGTACTCGTCCAGCAGAGTGCACGAAGTTATTACATTATTTTTATCATTATGATTACCTTTGTTTATATTTATGTTCAGTTCATTCAATTGTGTTAAACAATTTTTGGTATTACTTCTAGGTTTCCTTATAAACATTATCTATACAATGATTCCGTTTTTTATGTTGACCTCTGACCTCTCCGCTCATTTTAAGTTCATCATATTTGATTTTGTATGATTTAGTATCTAACAATTGTTTTCGTTCTTCCTGTATTTGAATTAATTGTATTGTTCCTGTTTTCATAATATTGTATATAATTAGGCGGACTCCAGGAAGATTAGTGTATTAATTGTTAGATTGTACACTAATGGAGATCTGAATAAAACAAACAAACAAACAAACAAACGCAGAACTTGTCTGTTATTACGTTGGTATCTGTATTGCCGGTATAACCACAGCAGTTACACTGGACAACGTGTCACACTGAACCATTGCACTTCTACATGTAACTACTAGTACCATCCAATCATAATGAGGCCCTACTGTGCTTGTGGCAATGAGTTCCAGTCTACGATAGTTCTTGGAAAACATCAATCCTAGGTTGACAACTCTGGTACATGAAGACATGAAAACTTCCTATTGTTTTCTTAGCTGGTATACTAATAGATATTTAGTGTAACTTACACGACCACACTTATAACTGGTATACTAATAGATATTTAGTGTAACTTACACAACCACACTTATAACTGGACAGGTATACTAATAGATATTTAGTGTAACTTACACGACCACACTTATAACTGGTATACTAATAGATATTTAGTGTAACTTACACGACCACACTTATAACTGGTATACTAATAGATATTTAGTGTAACTTACACGACCACACTTATAACTGGTATACTAATAGATATTTAGTGTAACTTACACGACCACACTTATAACATACGTTGTATCCCTCCTTTTCCCAAAACTGCACCACGGAGTAAAGGTTTGCCAGGTGGCCACAGCGACAGCTGGGTTCGTGTAGCGGCCCACATGTTTGTTACAATGTAGCAAATTTAGTGTCAGGACGTCACTCTCCGGAACTGGGCGGTTAGCCTGGCATTTCCTCCGCTCAGATCCAAATATTTAACTCCGCCTGCGTCACGGGAGGAGAGACAGCGAACATTTGGGACTCGGATAGGTGAGGCTGCCTCATTAATGTACATGTCCTGGCAGAGGGTTAGTCTTACTTACACTGAAACTTACTTCCCTCATTAATGTACATGTCATGGCAGAGGGTAAGTCTTACTTACACTGAAACTTACTTCTCCGGAACGGAAGAAGAAGAAACAGAGACAAAGGTGAACCTAAATATTCGGAAGCATAGAATTATCAATAAGAAAACTAAATTTGGTACTTTACTTAAAGATATTCAGTGGCTGGTTTGATACTACTAGATATCAGATAGAGTGGCTGGTTTGATAACACTAGATATCAGATAGAGTGGCTGGTTTGATAACACTAGATATCAGATAGAGTGGCTGGTTTGATAACACTAGATATCAGATAGAGTGGCTGGTTTGATACTACTAGATATCAAATAGACTGGCTGGTTTAATACTACTAGATATCAGATAGACTGGCTGGTTTGATAATACTAGATATCAGATAGACTGGCTGGTTTGATACTACTGTACTAGATATCAGATAGACTGGCTGGTTTGATACTACTGTACTAGATATCAGATAGACTGGCTGGTTTGATACTACTGTACTAGATATCAGATAGACTGGCTGGTTTGATACTACTGTACTAGATATCAGATAGACTGGCTGGTTTGATACTACTGTACTAGATATCAGATAGACTGGCTGGTTTGATACTACTGTACTAGATATCAGATAGACTGGCTGGTTTGATACTACTGTACTAGATATCAGATAGACTGGCTGGTTTGATACTACTGTACTAGATATCAGATAGAGTGGCTGGTGATATTCATCACTAGGGAAGATGTGGTCAGGTAGTGAGTCTCTGCCATGTGAAGGTCGGTGAGGTGTTTCTGCCGGAGGTGTGAGTGGTGCATATATGACAGCTGGACGTTTGGGGACCAGGTTGTGCTATGGTTTAGGGTAGGTTCAGGGCTGTCTCCAGCTTTTAATCTTTTTCCATCCCACTTGTTGTTGAATTTTCCTTGTTAAGTTCGTCATTTTAAGCTTACGAAGATACGTTTTCATCAATTTCCTGTCATAAAGTTCAGAGTTTGGGTAAATTCTTTTCCGTCCCAAGAAGCAAATTTCCATCCCGGGACTTGGAGACAGCCCTGGTAGGGTTAGTGCCATGTATATGTTCATGTATGACAGAGTTGGTGGTTAAGGGTAGAGTTAGTGAATGTATATGTGCATGTATGACAGAGTTGGTGTTTCTGCCCCAGGCTTGAGAAGGGCATATACATATGACAGCTGGGCATTTGTAAAGACCAGGCTGTGCCAGGGAACACTGAAGCTCATTCTGAACCTCGGACAAAACCTTGTCACTATCCCAGTTTGGGCAGGGCACAACGGCGACTATCTACAACAGAGCGGAAATTACATCATCCTGAGAAAAAATGTTGCTTTATAACAACATGAAAGTATATATAAGCTTGTTGTTTCAGCATCAGCCCTGATAAATACACTTTAAACTCTATTATCTATATTTGATATTCATGGATGTGTCTTAATTTGCTGTGAATCAAACTGCTGTTCCAGTAACTTAGGCTACACCAAGTACTTTTATGGATGACGTCCTTTGGAGACCCTAAATCTAATGCGAGAGCGCAAAAAAAAAACAAGAAGGGACGAAAAAAACAAGATGCCTAGATTTGAAATATAATAGTCGACGACACATGTTAGGACACAGATTGAATGAGAGAACACAGTGTAACAACTGACAATTCTTTTATTCATCATGAAAACAGCAATAATTTGAATAAATCAGTTGAAGTTGAACAGCAGTTGTTGTCCTGTCCTGTTTCTTTCCATATCCCATTGATTTTGCAGGCATGCAGAAACATATTATATCAAAAAGGAACTCTTTGGTGATAGTTACAGGAAGCGGAATTTCTTGTTTTTTTCTGGGAACAGACCAAAATCAATGCGCGCGCGGACGTCATCCATAAAAATTACTTGGTGTACATAGCCTAACCTGCTGTGAACATTTCCTTCCCAGTTCCGAGAACTGGGTTTTACCCGTGATTGGGTTGTAACGCGGGCGACAGACCAGCATGCTTTGGGAGAAAGGGCGCGGGAATAAGCGGATTACGGGACTGGAAGTCCCCGCGGAATTTTCCCTTTCCGACAGACGTCGCACACGGAATCCCAAAACTTCCGGCCACACCAAGATAACTTTGGGCTCTTGGATTTTCTGCAGGTGAGGCAGGTTGTGTGCTGCACCCTGAGGTGCCTCCACTGCTCTGTACGGGTGCAGAGTTGTCCAAAATTCTAACATGATATCATTGACAGTTCAAAGTTAAAGGTATTTCAACAAAACTTGGACAGTAAGGAGAACAAGAACTCTCTCCAACTGCGCGCTACATACAAATAGAGGCTGATATGGGGCTGATATGAGCAACAAATGTATTATGAGATTATACTGGACTGATATGGGACTGATACAGGACTGATATGGTCCTGATATGGAGCTAAAAATGTTTTATGAGACTGATATGGGGCTAACATCGGACTGATATGGGACTGATATGATACTGATACTGGACTGATACGAGACTGATACGGGACTGATACTGGACTGGTACGGGACTGATACGGTGCTGATACGGGACTAATATGGTACTGATATGGCCTCCGGTATGTACCCAGCAGAATGGTACATGTAGTTAGTCTGGGGCCCAAGGTACAGTCTACAGTACAACAGCCCCCCCCCCACTCCCCCCCCCCCCCCCCCCCCCCAGACTGCTTCCAGGGCCTATAGCTACACAAGCCAACTCCTCGCCTCAAGGGCCAACTGTCCCCAAGGACATTCTACAATAGCCCCCTGCATTAGTCTCAGAAACCCTGGCACTAGGCCTAGCTAGTGATCTAGCTAGTTAACTCACACCCACACCACAACTCTGCACCCAGCACTGCAGGTTTCGTCGTCAACCTTTCATGATCAATTCATTCTGACAGTCTGATGTCAGCATAGCACTCAAGAACACATGGACTCAGATCATCATCATCATGGACTCAGATACACTGGGCTTAAACATGGCAAAATGTTGTCTATGCCATGGGATGTGTCCCTTAAACAGACCCATCCTGCAAACTCCAGGGTGTGCCCCCATAAACATCTCTACCCATCCTGCAAAAAATGGGGAAATTTGATTGTAAATTAGAGAAAAAAAGGAAAACGAGTTAATTCAAAGGCAAAACCCACACATGACCTAAATTCTATAGACCTAGACCTGATAAAACGGGAATAAAACTCGTGTTGCCAGGAACCAAAACAAACGTTTGTACCTTATCCATCCCTGTTGCCAGGCAACCCAGTAAACAAACATCCATAGGTATGTTCACCACAGGAAGATAACTCTGTAATTAACAGTTGGTTGTGCAATTAGTACAAAACTTGTATTAGCTCCATCTGCTCTTACAGTTACATGTGCAGCTGTTTTACAGGTTTGACCTGTATGATCGAAAAAGATTTTTAAGGAACCACCCGTGACACTGGGCAACCTAGGTTGGCCCATGTGCAACCTAAGATTACATATATATCCTTGATTGTCCTTTGTGTACATGTATGTGAAACGTACATGTTGATTGTACCATTTAACGATGGCTGAAGAAACATTTCAGACCCTGCAGCAGTGACAGGAGCTGTGCATGTAAACTTCAGACCCTGCACCAGTGACAGGAGCTGTGCATGTACGACATGTCAACACAGCCTGTTTGTGGGCAAACATGACATGACAAAGTCTGTACAAATATGATCTGGACATGTCATATCTACATGTGGAACAGGAGAGCTTTCAAATAGGCCCTAGCAAAATCAGGACGGTTTCAAACTGTCAATATTTTAGCATAACAATTGCAACATTTTGTTTTACATGTACAATAATTATTGTGAACTTATGTTATTTGGAAAATTATAGATATCTTGCCATGAATAATTTCATCAGGTTGGTTCATCGATTCAGCACAGTTTTCTTTAGGTACAAAACCAGTTTTCTTCTAGTAGACTTGTACACAGATACTTACAAGTATGATGTATCTGCTGCCTTCATAAGTGCAAAATAAACTTGTCCTGTCAGTGCAAAGTAAACTTGTCCTATTGTGTGATAGGATAGGATACCTTAAATCATCATCCCCCCAGCTTTCCTATCTTATTCTTGCATTTACAAACACAAACATGACCACACACAATTCCCTGTGGCAGAAATAGGGGCAAGGTACATCTCAGTGCAACCCATTTCCATCTCTCTTTCAGTCTGTGACATGTCTACATTGTGAGAAGCAGGGTTTTGTGCTCTCTTCCACCACAGATTTCTCCCACACTATCTCCTCACACAACATGCAACTGTTGTTTTGGAGCAGGCTGACGAGGTTCTGAGCTGACCCCAGAGGCCTGATATAGACAGGGGGGAAACAGCAGGCTATATTTAGCTGGGGTGGGGTGGGGCAAGTCGGATCAAATTACACTTCCAGTCCAGGATCTCTGGCCTACAGTAAGGTTTGCTCTGTGACTCTGAGACAGAGTTTTATAGAAGACAGAAAGAGCTGCCCTCGAGGAAAATCGTGGAGTTGCCTTGCTTAAGTCTGCCTGCAGTCCCGGGACGGAAATTTGCTTGTTAGGACGGGAAAAAAATGTACCTTGTCCGTCCCAAAATCTGAACTTTATGACATGAGATTGATGAAAATGTCATAATCTTTGTAAGCTTAAAATGACGAATTTAACAAGGAAAATTCAACACATTGGCTCCCAAACAATGAGTGGGACGGAAAAAAATTAAAAGCTAGAGACAGCCCTGAGCTGAGGAGAGAAAATTTCGTTCCTGTGCGGGAGAGTTTGTAAGAGTCTGTCCTGTGCGTGAGAGTTTGTAAGAGTCTGTCCTGTGTGTGAGAGTTTGTAAGAGTCTGTCCTGTGCGGGAGAGTTTGTAAGAGTCTGTCCTGTGCGGGAGAGTTTGTAAGAGTCTGTCCTGTGCGGGAGAGTTTGTAAGAGTCTGTCCTGTGCGGGAGAGTTTGTAAGAGTCTGTCCTGTGCGGGAGAGTTTGTAAGAGTCTGTCCTGTGCGGGAGAGTTTGTAAGAGTCTGTCCTGTGTGAGAGAGTTTGTAAGAGTCTGTCCTGTGAGAGAAATGTGTAGTTCCCTGCGTGTGAGTCTGTGAGAGTCTGTCCTGTTCAGAATAGAGTAGAGTAGAAGTAGAAGTAGAGTGCGGGAGAGTTTGTAAGAGTCTGTCCTGTGAGTGAGAGTTTGTAAGAGTCTGTCCTGTGTGTGCGAGTTTGTAAGAGTCTGTCCTGTGCGGGAGAGTTTGTAAGAGTCTGTCCTGTGCGGGAGAGTTTGTAAGAGTCTGTCCTGTGTGGGAGAGTTTGTAAGAGTCTGTCCTGTGTGTGAGAGTTTGTAAGAGTCTGTCCTGTGCGGGAGAGTTTGTAAGAGTCTGTCCTGTGCCGGAGAGTTTGTAAGAGTCTGTCCTGTGAGAGAAATGTGTAGTTCCCTGCGTGAGTCTGTGAGAGTCTGTCCTGTTCGTAGTAGAATAGAGTAGAGTAGAAGTAGTGTGCGTGAGAGTCTGTGAGAGTCTGTCCTGTGCGTGCGTGTCTGTCCTGTGCGTGAGGGTCTGTCCTGTGCGTGAGAGTCTGTGTGAGTCTGTGAGAGTCTGTGAGAGTCTGTGTGAGTCTGTGAGAGTCTGTCCTGTTCGTAGTAGAATAGAGTAGAAGTAGAGTGCGTGAGAGTCTGTGAGAGTCTGTCCTGTTCGTAGTAGAATAGAGTAGAGTAGAAGGAGAGTGCGTGAGAGTCTGTGAGAGTCTGTCCTGTGACGAGACATACCTGCAATGCCTGGTCCCTGATTTGGGCATCCCGACACCAAAACTGCCCCCAGCCCAGGAATAGTCGGGTATAATTAGCGCCAGGACCGGGCAGGAAATAGATGGCTGGTGTGTTTTTCTGGCTAAAAATAACCTGCCGACCAGGACAGAGGGGCTCATCGCGACCCCTGACCTCACAGGGCACTGCCCGGGGCTGCAAGGAGAACAGGGTCTGTCTTCCCTCACACTACTGAGTACTCACTCTCTCCCTCACTCACTCTTTCCCTCACTCACTCTCTCCCTCACTCACTCTCTCCCTCACTCACTCTCTCCCTCACTCACTCTCTCCCTCACTCACTCTCTCCCTCACTCTCTCCCTCACTCACTCCCTCACTCACTCCCTCCCTCACTCACTCTCTCCCTCCCTCACTCACTCACTCACTCACTCCCTCACTCACTCACTCTCTCCCTCACTCACTCTCTCCCTCACTCACTCTCTCCCTCACTCACTCTCTCCCTCACTCACTCTCTCCCTCACTCTCTCCCTCACTCACTCCCTCACTCACTCCCTCCCTCACTCACTCTCTCCCTCCCTCACTCACTCACTCACTCACTCACTCCCTCACTCACTCACTCTCTCCCTCACTCACTCTCTCCCTCACTCACTCTCTCCCTCCCTCTCTCTCTCCCTCACTCCCGCTGGACTTAGGGATTCAGGAGATATCAGATCACGTGCTGTAATTATACTGTAAATGGTGACATTTTTTGCCGTGGTTTGATTTTTCGTGGTTTGCTCAAAACCAGTGCAAAAATGCTCTTCTGTCTGCCTACCCTCTCGTTTCAACCATACACTGCAAACACTCCATTTTCTCCCCAATGTGAAATTAAATCCCTGTGAACTTAACTGCAGTATTGAATTTCTCTCTTCTTTAATATGAACTGAGAAAAACTATTCTGACTGGACATCTTCATCAGTCCTGTCATCGTTATCCCTTCAGTCTGCGCAGGTTCTTTAAGACACTGCACTCTTTAAGATGCTGCCCAGTATTTAAGATGCTGCCCAGTATTTAAGATGCTGCCCAGTATCTAAGATGCTGCTCAGTATTTAAGATGCTGCCCAGTATTTAAGATGCTGCCCAGTATTTAAGATGTTGCTCAGTATTTAAGATGCTGCGCAGTATTTAAGATGCTGCCCAGTATCTAAGATGCTTCCCAGGTGCTTTTAAGATGCTGCTCAGGTATCACACACGCCTGCAGCCTGCCAAGCCAGCCCCGCGCTAAAAATAGCTCGTATCAGGGTGGCGGGAGATGAATCATTCTGGGGACATGAGAGGAATAACTAACAACCCAGGCAACATCCCAGGTAACGTCCCAGCTAACGTCCCAGCTAAGAATCCAGGAGCCAGGTAATATCCCAGGTAACTACCCAGCTAACAACCCAGCTACATGTAACATCCCAGCTAACAATCCAGGTAATATCCCAGGTAACATCCCAGCTAATGACCCAGCCAACAACCCAGCTACATGTAACAACCCAGCTAACAACCCTGCTACATGTACATGAAACATCCCAGCTACATGTAACATTAGTAACAACCCAGCTAACAACCCAGCTATATTTAACAACCCAGCTAACAACCCAGCCAACAACCTAGCTAATGACCCAGCCAACAACCCAGCTGCTGTTTGGGGGTACACAAACAGCCTTACACAAATGAATAGACTAGAGTTATAGAGATGACTGAACCTTCCTGTGGGTTTCTCCTGACTGGCAGGAGTTGATGCTGTAACCACGACGACTGACATGACGTGCTGATTGGATAATCATCTGCTGATAACAGAGATCAATTATTCACTCCTAATTAACCTTTACCCGCCCTGTACGCAGGCAAACCACTGGTGGTGGGGTCACAGTAGCCTCTAACAGGCTCAATGGGATCAGAGCGGTCTCTACCAGGCTTCTTGGATAGTTAGATAGCAGGCTCTGCCCTGGCTCCTTAGGCTATTAACAATCAGACTAGCCTCTACCAGGCTCCTGGGCATCAACTTAGCTTCTACCAGTCATTTTGGGTTGTTAAAGTAGCCTCTACCAGGCTCTTTAGGCTATACTGTAATTCACTTTATCTTCACGGAAGCAAAATTTCACCGTAAAAGGAAAATGGACATTTTCATTTGAACAGTGAACTTAAACTTCACGGTGGTGGCAAGTAGGGGTGGATACCGGTTCAGCTTGATAAGGTCCAAGTCCAGGTTTAGGTCCAGAGATTTAGGTTCAGGTCCAGACCTGAACCTGGACCTGATGCTGTCTAGTTGACAGGGAACGGGTTTTCTGCGCGTGAAAAATTTGCGCGTGAAAATTTGCGCGTGAAGAATTTGCGCGTGAAAAAATAAATTTCTTTAAAATGTGTCAGAAAATGTGCAGTATAATTTTCTTAGACAGGAAAATGTGATCCCATGATACAATTTTTCATCTGACACCTGAATTTATGGTTTGAAAACTTTTGATTTTTAAGTCCCTTGGGAATAAGTCCCTTGAGAATAGTTAAACTTTTGGGGGCTTGAAACCTAAACATTTGAAAATCACTCAAATCTTTAAGAAATACATAGTCAACTTACTTATATAAGGTTTTGTATTGTAAAATGTGGCTATTTGAAGCTTTTCTCCAGTCTATTAGCCTAATTTCATCTTTTCTGAAGCAGTTTCTTTCACGCGCAAATTTCAAACTTTTTTGCGCGTGAAAACATAACATTTGGAAATCACTTAAAAATCACTTGAAGATTGAAAGAACAACATTTTGAACTGTAGAATGCAACAATAAGATACTTTATTCCATTGTGGGTCATCTTATTCAAGTTTTAAGCTTAAAACCTCCCAAAAGGTTTTAAATCCCTTGGGAGTCAGCTTAGACATTCCCAAGGGACCTAAAATTCAAACCCAAAATTCAGGAAACAGATGCAAAATCATATCATGGGGTAACATTTTTCTGACTAAGAATTTTGTAGTGCACATTTTCTAACACATTTCTTGAACTTTATTTTTTCACGCGCAAATATTTCACGCGCAAGTTTTTCACGCGCAAATTTCTCACGCGCACAAAACCCCAACCCGGTTGACATGTTTTCTTTTATTAAAAAAACAATATTAAGAAAGCGAATTAAGACTGACATGCATGACTGTACAAGTTTCTTGGTGAGAAGACTTTTAAGGCAAACCAGTATTTGATATTTGAATTTTGCACTTAATTTACATTATATATGCCTTTTCTTCTCATAGGGAGACTCAAAACACTTTTCATCAAACAAAATAGAAAAATATATTTGTACTTTGTTCAGTTTTTTTTTGGACTCAGGTTTTTGGCGTTCAGGTTTTTTGGACTCGGTTCTTGGATGTTATATAGGTCCGAATCAGGTCCAGCGAACCGGTATCCACCCCTAGTGGCAAGGGATTTACAGAACGGGTATGTGCAGGATCCATAAATAACAACAGGTTTCTCACGGTGATGATAAGTTCACGGTACAGAGGTGACCATGAAAACAGTGAACATAAAGTTACAGTGAAAGAAACAAGAATTACAGTTATCATTAATGATCAGACTAGCCTCTACCAGGCTCTTTCAAGTCTTTGGGATCAGATTAGCCTCTACCAGGCTCCTTGGGGTTAGACTAGCCTCTACCAGGCTCCTTGGGTTAGACTCGCCTCTACCAGGCTCCTTGGGATCAGACTAGCCTCTACCAGGCTCCTTGGGATCAGATTAGCCTGTACCAGGCTCTGGGATCAAATTAGCCTATACCAGCCTCCACGGGCTTTATAAGATCTGGTTAGCCTCTACCAGGCTCCTTCAGATGCCAAAGATCAGCTTAGCCTCTACCAGGCTCCTTGGGCACTTTTAAGATCAGATTAGCCTCTACAAGGCTCCTTGTAGGTTGAAAACCTGTCTGCATCTGTACATGTATTGCCACCGGTCACACCTAAGCATTACACCAAACCACCTGTCGTGTCTAAGTCGGCATATCCTGCCGTGTGAACACCCTGGCTAACACAGCAGTGTTCTCGCCAGGTCTTTTCAGCATAGGGGCCCCCTATGCTGTGATTTGGACCCCCTATGCTGTGGTCTGGACCCCTATGCTGTGTTTTAACCAGCATAGGGGTCTTTCTTTCTGGAAAGAACCTTGTGACCCTTCATAAATCTTATAAAAAGTTCATATTTGGCTTTAGAATGAGGCTGTAACAGAGGAAAAACTTTACTTCACAAAATTTATCCCTCAAAATGCAGGAAATAGTGTCTCATTGGGTTATGAATTCAAAAATTTTCCGGGGGAACAAGCCGGACTCCCTACTCTAGATCTGTGGTAATTTCTTCGTAGCTTGCGCCGCGTAAAGTTGGCCTTCTGTACCTGACCCCTATGCTGTGAAAAAATTCTGGCGAGAACACTGCACAGCGCTGTTACCCCGTGGGGCGCTGTTACCCCGTGGGACCTGCCCGGGTAACCACAGCGGATTACCCATGACAGGGTTACAATGAACTCTCCCATCACAGGAGCCTGCTGTTTACAGAGACGACAATGCAGGACCCACGTTTGACTAGTACTGTATACACCTACATGTATATTTCATAAAATTTTCATAATGTGTGAAAGATTTCGGTCGGAAGAAGGTGATGTTTCAGTATGCAAATTTTGAGGTGTCAAGACAATACTCAGTTTCATACCTATTGAGTTCACAACCTTAGGAGAACAATAACAATTATTGTAAAGTGATCAAACAGGTGTCAAAATATCAATCTCAGTTTCAAGATACTATGTACAGTTTCACACCTATGTCATTTCACAGTCAGACATATACTGAATGATTCCACAACTTTGGCAGAACAACAAAAATTAGAGGGTGATCAAACATTTTTGCTGTATATTGCAGCTGTTTCCTTTATCTTAGCATCAATTGAGTTTTGATCAGAGTTTATAAATACTAAATAAAATCATGGTTTATAAAAAGATATTGCTGTTTCCTTAAAGCATCATCAAGTTTGGATCGCCGTTTGTCCTAGGACATATATATATATATATATACATGTATGTTGTGTTTCTGTACTACATAGATGCATGTATGTTGTGTTTCTGTACTGTATGTATGTTGTGTTTCTGTACTGTATATACATGTATGTTGTGTTTCTATAATGTATGTATGTTGTGTTTCTGTACTGTATATACATGTATGTTGTGTTTCTATAGTGTATGTATGTTGTGTTTCTGTACTGTATATACATGTATGTTGTGTTTCCGTACTGTATACACATGTACACGTATGTTGTGTTTTAGGTGGGAATCCAGCCAACTAACACATCGGCGGAAGGTATGTTAAAACTGCTGGCATTCCACACACTTGTGGTGAGATAAAATAAACTGACACCGGCACCCCTACCCCAGTATAAACTAAACAAACACAGCTCCGCTGAACATAACATTCAGCAATTCCACTTCAATCAGGAAAAATGTCAGTCTTTCAGCATCGCCATGGCTACCTGGCATTTGAAGTGTTTCTAGTGAATCGTATGAAAATATTCCAATCAGCGTGGCTAGACTAATTTTCTACTGTTTGCTGTGAAATCTAAAGTGAGCGGTTCTCACTGAACCCTACATCAGGGAACAGCAACACAAGAATCACATACAGCCCGGTGCCTTTAGTGTGCACAGGATGGAGAAGGATATCATCACACAAACATGATAATAATTGGCTAATTAAGATAATGATGACTAACCTCCGTAAGGTAATCATAGGGTAACACTTGTTCTGACTGGTGGTGCAAAATTGGTGGTGATTTTGACAAAACTACATGGTCGTAATTTCAGTCAGTTTACATCTATAACCTCTGACCTTTACTACCTGAAATTCAATCAGCTTATCCCACGGCCGTAATCCTTCTCTAATACGATTTTTCACCTGTGACCTCCTGGCTTTGGGCGACTGGTCAGATTATCAAAAACTCATCCTGATAAGTCCTCCTCTGAATCTGAGTCAATCTTTGAGACCAGAGTCGGAACATTGATCAATGCGTTTTCAATGTTGTTGCTTCTTTTGTTGTCTCTAAATACAGGTCAAAGCGCTAAAGGTCAAAGGTGATGTAACGTTGTCAAAGCGAGACCAGTTATTGTTCCGCGGGTCGGATTATGAAACCGCGGGTTAGATCGTCGCCATGCCGCGCCGCTGGCCTGGCGATGAGCAACACAGGCTTCATTATGGAACTTCATGAATTTTTGATGAGGGATTTTTACCATTTCTGAAGTGCGTCGTGATTGCCTTTTCAGCCCAGGGTAGAATTCTCGTTATTACAAAACACTTGTGATTTTTCTAGAAATTGCATTTTTAAACATCTACAGATATGACTATGATATGGGATAATTCAAGTGAAGTATGAATTTAGAACTAATCTATTTCCCTTTGACATACAAGTCATCATCTCTGTCACAATATTATTATTTCAGGAGTTCCTATGAGTGAGAGGGACAGTTTTGTGTGTCTCAGTTTTGATACATGTGCATTTTATACCTTAAAGTTTGGGCATTGTAATCATGTATACATAATTTGCGATGAAATACATAAATCCAACATTTGTTCTGGCATAACAAACACCGTCAGACATTAGTGTTCAAGTGTTCATCTTGAAATGCTATTTCTGGAGTTGTTGTGAGAGCATTGTGCATCAGTTTTGCATCAGCTACATCTATCCTTAAGGATGTACATTATGATGATGTGTACATCTTTGATGAAATACATAAAACCCAACATTAGCTCTGACATAACAAACACCAACAGACACTGCTGGGGTCCTGATGAGAGGAGGAGGAGGAGGATGGGGGTTCACCTGTTTCCATGGGAACACCTGTATGTTCCTGTGTCATCTTTGATGAAATACATATCAAAATCCAACATTAGCTCTGACATAACAAACACCATGAGACACTGCTGGGGTCCTGATGAGAGGAGGAGGAGGAGGATGGGGGATCACCTGTTTCCATGGGAACACCAGTATGTTCCTGTGTCATCTTTGATGAAATACATACTAAAGTATTAAAATCATTAGTTCTGACATAACAAACACCATGAGACACTGCTGGGGTCCTGATGAGAGGAGGAGGATGAAGATGAGGATGCTGGCTCACCTGTTTCCATAGGAACAGCTCGTCGCTGCGGTTGATTCCTCCGGCGCACGCGGTGTGAATCAGGGCCAGCACGGACCCGCTCAGCACGGCCACGCGCATGCGTACGGGCAGCAGCGTGTAGACCAGGTAGATACAGAATATCGTAATCCAGACGGCCTCGCTGGCCACGCGGGGGTCCGCGGCCGTCACCGCCAGCACAACGATCACGGCGATGGCCGCCAGCAGGAAGTAACAGGTCGCGCTGAGCTGCTTCTGCGTGAAGGAGTTACGATTGCACATGAACAACAAGATAACGAACAACGAGAGCAGAACGCCGAGTACGATACCGTACACCGGCACCAGGCGTCCCTCGCCGTAGTAAAACGCCATCAGCACGCCGCAAACCACCACCAGCAGGATGACGAGTTGGGACAAACTGCTTTGGTTCAGCCGGAAGAAGTACCTCTGGTACAGTCTCTCAAGCTTCTCCGATTTAAATTTCTTGGACTTGAACACCTTGGAGACGGTCTGGAGGCAGTCGGTGCACGTAGCGCCCCGGTGCGACGCCCCTCCCCCCGCGGAGTCACCCGGGTCCCGCGGGTCCTTCTCGGACTTGCCGTTCCGTTCCTCCAGCCCGATGTCCACGGACTGGTGCCGCACGTCGCCGTTCCGCGAGCGCACCGAGGCGTCCTTCCAGGCCGTGCGGGTCCCCGTGCACGGGCCCGCCGTGCAGCTCTTCCCGCTGGCCGCGGAGTTGGGCCGGGAGCTCCCCTTCATGGAGCCGTTCTGTTCCCGGTGGTGGTTGTCGTTGGAGTTGGCCCTGGCGGGCTCCGGGGCCCGATCGCCGCCGTCTTCCCACGCCGAGCGTCTGCTGGCCGAGCCTGGGGGGCTGACGCTGTTTCTGCCCGCAGACATGGCGAACCCTGCCCGGTCCTCCCTCGCGCGCCCAGCTCAGGCCGGGGCGACTGGGCCCGCGCTCTGGGGGTCCGGATCAGCGCCAGGCAGCATGGATCGGGATAATCTCACCTCCTGGGACGTCCATGTTTTGTCTTCATGAGGAAAAGGCGAGAAATCGTCAGTAAAAACCTCCGCCCAGCGCCAGTCGCCCTCCCAAACCTTCTCGGTTGTTGATCAGTGATTTTGCACGGCCACTTGTTAGCCGGGGACGTCCGCTACATGCAACACCGCATCACATGATCACAATCGCGCCTTCCGATTGGCTGCTGCGGCTGGGACGGCTTTTGAAATGTGCGCCGCCCCTCCCTCGTAGGCTGGTGAGGATTAGCTGGCGCGGTGACGTCAGTGGCGGGTGACGCGCGCACCACAAGCGCATTCTAAACAGTGTTTTGCGGGTCGGAACAGACGCAGGAGCGCGAAATGTGAGATAGAACATAAACAGCCATAACAGCTCTGACGCAGCGCGCCCGGCTCGCGCACACGGCCGGGTTTCAGCGGGCACAACACCCCACTCCACCGGCGCTGCGCTCCCCGACACATATTTGCCTTGCTTCTTCCCGCGGAAATTGGGAGAACCAACAGTGAGCGTCACCTTCATGGCGTCATCACTGCCGCCCGGCATGCGGCCAGAATAGATCTCACCGTAAACGGCACTAGCACAGAAGGTGTGTGTAAATGGTACTAGCACAGAAGGTGTGTGCAAATGGCACTAGCACAGAAGGTGTGTGTAAATGGTACTAGCACACCATGGTTTACACAAAGGTAGAAGTTTTGTGTAAACCGTACTTTATGCAGAAGTTTTGTGTAAACCGTACTCAAGTTATGCAGAACTTGTGTAAACGTACTGAAGGTCTGTGTAAACGGTACAGAATGGAAGAAAACTGCATTTCATACAGACGTTCTGTGTAAACGGTACTTCGTTCAGAATTTTTTGTAAACGTAGAATTAGATTAAAAACAGATGTAGAGTCGCTATCATATTCCAAGCGTATTCCCGTCTCAGTATAAACTGTACCTGTTCTGTGGAACGACGGGTGAAGGTTATAATGTTTAGGGACTCGATCCTAAAACGGAATTTTTACGCATTAGGGTCTCATTCATAAGTTTTTTCTTCCCATAGACTTCCATGTTATGATACGTGTTTACTTGGGCGCGTTCGTAAATAACCTATAGGAAATGCTGCAGTTCATTATATGTTGCCAAAAGCTGTGCTATATAACATAGAGAGAGTCATGCTGTAGAGCTATGCTATAGAATCATGCTATAGAGTCGTGCTAAAGCGGATATTTCGCCAATCGCGCAATTTCTGAAAATGCGATTTTTTATGAAGGCAAATAGGCGCAAAAGGACGCAATCACCGCAAATCTCTTTTTGACGAATCTTACAGTGGCGACACTACGAGCTCCACAAAAGTCGCGTCTTGTATCTGATTTGGAGCCGAAACTGGGAATGCGGCCTTCTAGGCGCAGCCATTTTGTTTGTGGAGCGAAAATTCGCAAAGTTGCCGCAGTTTCCTGGCGCAATTGGGCGCAGTCCGGCGAGAAACCCGCTTGCGAAGAGATTGAAACAAAAAGATCAGACTGGACTGACAGATCTGTAGCCTGGGTGCCATCCTATTTCTACCGGGGCTCCTACACTCGCTTCCATATTTTTTGAGGGAAGCGAGTGTAGGAGCCCCGGTAGAAATAGGATGGCACCCAGGCTACAGATCTGTCCCTATCGGAACCAAATTCACCGCACGGTTCGTTACCCGGCAGGTCAATGACCCCCAGCTTGCCGCCGAGTTTTATCAATCAGGCACTCAAGCCGGCTCCCATCTGCGGGCGCAGCGACTCATGAAGACGAATGGCGGAGTCGCGCGGTCGCAACAAGTCCCCTGCCCGGGATGGCGGAGTCGAGCGGTCGCAACAAGTCCCCTGCCCGGGATGGCGGAGTCGCGCGGTCGCAACAAGTCCCCTGCCCGGGATGATGGCGGAGTCGCGCGGTCGCAACAAGTCCCCTGCCCGGGATGATGGCGGAGTCGCGCGGTCGCAACAAGTCCCCTGCCCGGGATGATGGCGGAGTCGCGCGGTCGCAACAAGTCCCCTGCCCGGGATGATGGCGGAGTCGCGCGGTCGCAACAAGTCCCCTGCCCGGGATGATGGCGGAGTCGCGCGGTCGCAACAAGTCCCCTGCCCGGGATGGCGGAGTCGCGCGGTCGCAACAAGTCCCCTGCCCGGGATGGCGGAGTCGCGCGGTCGCAACAAGTCCCCTGCCCGGGATGATGGCGGAGTCGCGCGGTCGCAACAAGTCCCCTGCCCGGGATGATGGCGGAGTCGCGCGGTCGCAACAAGTCCCCTGCCCGGGATGATGGCGGAGTCGCGCGGTCGCAACAAGTCCCCTGCCCGGGATGATGGCGGAGTCGCGCGGTCGCAACAAGTCCCCTGCCCGGGATGATGGCGGAGTCGCGCGGTGGCAACAAGTCCCCTGCCCGGGATGATGGCGGAGTCGCGCGGTCGCAACAAGTCCCCTGCCCGGGATGATGGCGGAGTCGCGCGGTCGCAACAAGTCCCCTGCCCGGGATGATGGCGGAGTCGCGCGGTCGCAACAAGTCCCCTGCCCGGGATGATGGCGGAGTCGCGCGGTGGCAACAAGTCCCCTGCCCGGGATGATGGCGGAGTCGCGCGGTCGCAACAAGTCCCCTGCCCGGGATGATGGCGGAGTCGCGCGGTCGCAACAAGTCCCCTGCCCGGGATGATGGCGGAGTCGCGCGGTGGCAACAAGTCCCCTGCCCGGGATGATGGCGGAGTCGCGCGGTCGCGACAAGTCCCCTGCCCGGGATAATGGCGGAGTCGCGCGGTCGCAACAAGTCCCCTGCCCGGGGTGATGGCGGAGCCGAGCGGTCGCAACAAGTCCCCTGCCCGGGATGATGGCGGAGTCGCGCGGTCGCAACAAGTCCCCTGCCCGGGATGATGGCGGAGTCGCGCGGTCGCAACAAGTCCCCTGCCCGGGATAATGGCGGAGTCGCGCGGTCGCAACAAGTCCCCTGCCCGGGGTGATGGCGGAGTCGCGCGGTCGCAACAAGTCCCCTGCCCGGGATGATGGCGGAGTCGCGCGGTCGCAACAAGTCCCCTGCCCGGGGTGATGGCGGAGTCGCGCGGTCGCAACAAGTCCCCTGCCCGGGATGATGGCGGAGTCGCGCGGTCGCAACAAGTCCCCTGCCCGGGATGATGGCGGAGTCGCGCGGTCGCAACAAGTCCCCTGCCCGGGGGGATGGCGGAGTCGCGCGGTCGCAACAAGTCCCCTGCCCGGGATGATGGCGGAGTCGCGCGGTCGCAACAAGTCCCCTGCCCGGGATGATGGCGGAGTCGCGCGGTCGCAACAAGTCCCCTGCCCGGGATAATGGCGGAGTCGCGCGGTCGCAACAAGTCCCCTGCCCGGGATGATGGCGGAGTCGCGCGGTCGCAACAAGTCCCCTGCCCGGGGTGATGGCGGAGCCGAGCAGTCGCAACAAGTCCCCTGCCCGGGATGATGGCGGAGTCGCGCGGTCGCAACAAGTCCCCTGCCCGGGATGATGGCGGAGTCGCGCGGTCGCAACAAGTCCCCTGCCCGGGATAATGAGCGGTCGCAACAAGTCCCCTGCCCGGGATGATGGCGGAGTCGCGCGGTCGCAACAAGTCCCCTGCCCGGGATGATGGCGGAGTCGCGCGGTCGCAACAAGTCCCCTGCCCGGGATGATGGCGGAGTCGCGCGGTCGCAACAAGTCCCCTGCCCGGGATGATGGCGGAGTCGCACGGTCGCAACAAGTCCCCTGCCCGGGATGATGGCGGAGTCGCGCGGTCGCAACAAGTCCCCTGCCCGGGGTGATGGCGGAGCCGAGCGGTCGCAACAAGTCCCCTGCCCGGGATGATGGCGGAGTCGCGCGGTCGCAACAAGTCCCCTGCCCGGGATGATGGCGGAGTCGCGCGGTCGCAACAAGTCCCCTGCCCGGGATGATGGCGGAGTCGCGCGGTCGCAACAAGTCCCCTGCCCGGGATAATGGCGGAGTCGCGCGGTCGCAACAAGTCCCCTGCCCGGGATAATGGCGGAGTCGCGCGGTCGCAACAAGTCCCCTGCGCGGGATGATGGCGGAGTCGCGCGGTCGCAACAAGTCCCCTGCCCGGGGTGATGGCGGAGCCGAGCGGTCGCAACAAGTCCCCTGCCCGGGATAATGGCGGAGTCGCGCGGTCGCAACAAGTCCCCTGCCCGGGATAATGGCGGAGTCGCGCGGTCGCAACAAGTCCCCTGCCCGGGATAATGGCGGAGTCGCGCGGTCGCAACAAGTCCCCTGCCCGGGATGATGGCGGAGTCGCGCGGTCGCAACAAGTCCCCTGCCCGGGATAATCGCGGAGTCGCGCGGTCGCAACAAGTCCCCTGCCCGGGATGATGGCGGAGTCGCGCGGTCGCAACAAGTCCCCTGCCCGGGATAATGGCGGAGTCGCGCGGTCGCAACAAGTCCCCTGCCCGGGGTGATGGCGGAGCCGAGCAGTCGCAACAAGTCCCCTGCCCGGGATAATGGCGGAGTCGCGCGGTCGCAACAAGTCCCCTGCCCGGGATAATGGCGGAGTCGCGCGGTCGCAACAAGTCCCCTGCCCGGGATAATGGCGGAGTCGCGCGGTCGCAACAAGTCCCCTGCCCGGGGTGATGGCGGAGCCGAGCGGTCGCAACAAGTCCCCTGCCCGGGATAATGGCGGAGTCGCGCGGTCGCAACAAGTCCCCTGCGCGGGATGATGGCGGAGTCGCGCGGTCGCAACAAGTCCCCTGCCCGGGATAATGGCGGAGTCGCGCGGTCGCAACAAGTCCCCTGCCCGGGGTGATGGCGGAGTCGCGCGGTCGCAACAAGTCCCCTGCCCGGGATGATGGCGGAGTCGCGCGGTCGCAACAAGTCCCCTGCATGCCCGGGATAATGGCGGAGTCGCGCGGTCGCAACAAGTCCCCTGCCCGGGGTGATGGCGGAGCCGAGCGGTCGCAACAAGTCCCCTGCCCGGGATGATGGCGGAGTCGCGCGGTCGCAACAAGTCCCCTGCGCGGGATGATGGCGGAGTCGCGCGGTCGCAACAAGTCCCCTGCCCGGGATAATGGCGGAGTCGCGCGGTCGCAACAAGTCCCCTGCCCGGGATAATGTCGGAGTCGCGCGGTCGCAACAAGTCCCCTGCCCGGGATGATGGCGGAGTCGCGCGGTCGCAACAAGTCCCCTGCCCGGGATGATGGCGGAGTCGCGCGGTCGCAACAAGTCCCCTGCCCGGGATAATGGCGGAGTCGCGCGGTCGCAACAAGTCCCCTGCCCGGGATAATGGCGGAGTCGCGCGGTCGCAACAAGTCCCCTGCCCGGGATGATGGCGGAGTCGCGCGGTCGCAACAAGTCCCCTGCCCGGGATGATGGCGGAGTCGCGCGGTCGCAACAAGTCCCCTGCCCGGGATAATGGCGGAGTCGCGCGGTCGCAACAAGTCCCCTGCCCGGGATAATGGCGGAGTCGCGCGGTCGCAACAAGTCCCCTGCCCGGGGTGATGGCGGAGTCGAGCGCTCGCAGCAAGTCCCCTGCCCGGGATGATGGCGGAGTCGCGCGGTCGCAACAAGTCCCCTGCGCGGGATGATGGCGGAGTCGCGCGGTCGCAACAAGTCCCCTGCCCGGGATGATGGCGGAGTCGCGCGGTCGCAACAAGTCCCCTGCCCGGGATAATGGCGGAGTCGCGCGGTCGCAACAAGTCCCCTGCGCGGGATGATGGCGGAGTCGCGCGGTCGCAACAAGTCCCCTGCCCGGGATGATGGCGGAGTCGCGCGGTCGCAACAAGTCCCCTGCGCGGGATGATGGCGGAGTCGCGCGGTCGCAACAAGTCCCCTGCCCGGGATGATGGCGGAGTCGCGCGGTCGCAACAAGTCCCCTGCCCGGGATAATGGCGGAGTCGCGCGGTCGCAACAAGTCCCCTGCGCGGGATGATGGCGGAGTCGCGCGGTCGCAACAAGTCCCCTGCCCGGGATAATGGCGGAGTCGCGCGGTCGCAACAAGTCCCCTGCCCGGGGTGATGGCGGAGTCGCGCGGTCGCAACAAGTCCCCTGCCCGGGATGATGGCGGAGTCGCGCGGTCGCAACAAGTCCCCTGCCCGGGATAATGGCGGAGTCGCGCGGTCGCAACAAGTCCCCTGCCCGGGATGATGGCGGAGTCGCGCGGTCGCGACAAGTCCCCTGCCCGGGATAATGGCGGAGTCGCGCGGTCGCAACAAGTCCCCTGCCCGGGATAATGGCGGAGTCGCGCGGTCGCAACAAGTCCCCTGCCCGGGATGATGGCGGAGTCGCGCGGTCGCAACAAGTCCCCTGCCCGGGATGATGGCGGAGTCGCGCGGTCGCAACAAGTCCCCTGCGCGGGATGATGGCGGAGTCGCGCGGTCGCAACAAGTCCCCTGCCCGGCCGGGATGATGGCGGAGTCGCGCGGTCGCAACAAGTCCCCTGCCCGGGATGATGCATGCGGCGCGCTGCTCGTTAGGCAGAGCCGGGGATTCAGGTCAGGGTTGCGCCGGAGACACGTTTCCATGGTTACAGGGCCGAAACACGTTTCCATGGTTACAGGGCAGAGACACGTTTCAATGGTTACATGGCAGAGACACGTTGCCATGGTTACAGGGCAGAGTCACGTTGCCATGGTTACAGGGCAGACACGTTTCCATGGTTACAGGGTAGAGCCGCTCAAGTTTCTACACAGAGCCGCTCTAGTTGTCGTGGCTGCTGGTCAGAGACACTCAAGCAACCATGGTTACTGGGCAGAGCCGTTCAAGTTGCCATGGTTACAGGGCAGAGCGGTTCAAGTTGTCATGGTTACAGGGCAGAGCCGTTCAAGTTGCCATGGTTACAGGTCAGAGCCGTTCAAGTTGCCATGGTCACAGCACAGAGCCGCTCAGCCTCAGACAGGCTGGTGGGGTGGTTAACAAGAAAAAAGAAAAGAAAACGGAAGAAAATTTAAGGCAGGAAAGAGAAATAACAGTAGTAGCAGTGCAAGTGGTTCTTGTGCGTTCAATTTGTCCTGTTAGCGTATCAGTATCGTCATTGCTTACGGGAGGAACGTTCGTACGGACGCAGGGACGCCGGTGTCCTGAAACTGCCAGTCGATCGCGCGTGCCAATCCGCGTCCCGGCCATCGCTATCAGTACAAGAGCCAGGAAATTAATTGGGGAGAAACACGCGGCGGGTGTGGGCGGGTTGTACCAAAAACGGCAAGCTTGCCGTGATGTCGCAGTCCTGAACAGGTAATAACAACTATGCGCAATTAAGGGATGAATGGGCGAGATTAAAACGCACAGGAGACAGTTCTGGGAGTAACCTTCACATCTTTCGCGCGCTACGTGTATTCAGTGAATTTCAGTCTAACAAAGATGTGAAGGTACCTCCCAGAACTGTCTCCTGCGCGCTTCAATCTCGACCATTCATCCCATAATTGCGCACAGTTGGTATTTCTTGCCCACTGAATGGACGTGGCGCACGAACGCCTCAATAGTCAGGCTATTTCAAACTGCCCGCCTACGTACGCCGATCAACTCTTTCAGCGCAGAATTCCTCGCTGCTTAGCAACGCTCAGACGACGGAAAAGTACACCCGAGATACTAGTAGAGTCTTCACCTAGCCTCCATAGCAGGCTCTACCGGGCCTTTTTTGGGCTTATAATACACTTTTTGCAGCCAGCCCGTAACCATCAGCCAGACTGTAACCATTTTGCCCGTAGAAATGGTTACAGTCTGGCTGATGGATACGGGCTGGCTGCAAAAAGTGTATCATAAGCCAAAAAAAGTGTATTATAAGCCAAAAAAGTGTATTATAAGCCAAAAAAGGCCCGATAGAGCCTGCAATGGAGGCTGGTCTTCACCGGACACTTTTGTATTACTCAACTGCGAAACAAACTGAGGCCGGGACACTGTTCGGCTTATCAAGTTGCAAAATCTATATCAACGCCAGCACAAGACTGACTTATGGCCCGCAGGCCGATTTGAGCTTCTCATGAATAAAGTTCAAACAAACCAACAGCAGACAATCACAAGTTACGTGGAAATAGATGAATAGATATGATGATGATTATTATGTTCGCCATATAAATACATGAAAGTACAAAAATAACTAGAAACGTGCAGTGTTCTATTTTGGGACCTGTCATGTTGTCACTCTGTTGTCTTTCATTTTTCGTTCCGCAAATAACCCGGCCGGGCCCCGGTTTAGAAATATAACCCCGGTAGGGTCCCGGATGTAAATGTGACCCGACATTATCCGGTGAAGGCAGCTGATTGGTGGCGAATCGTTGTTTATAATTGTTTCATAAACGTGGTTTCATGAAGGCCGGTGCATAGTGTGTCACAGCGACTCCTGGCGGCTTCGGCTCATTCATACAAGCGCCGAAGCTAATGTCCGACTCGTAAACGGTCGTCGCCTTTTCAAACGGTCGTCGCCTTTTCAAACGGTCGTCGCCTTTTTATAGTCTCTGCCAGACTAACTACACCGGCTATATGGAGAATATTTGCCAGGGAAGGTTGGCCACCATAGGTTTTCATTTGCAAGCGCAGTCAGAATGTAACGTTATACCTTACCGTGGACTGACCCTCCTGGCCATTCCATTTTTTGCCGAATTCTACGATCCATGCACCCGAAGGAAGGCCTGGTGGAGGGTAGACTTCTTACGCGCTCTATCCACACCGTGATGTTGTTTTCTTGCCGCGCAAACTCCTTCTGCCAAAGAGAACCTTGGCCCATGTAGAACATCGCAAATCAGCGCTCTACAAAAGAATTAACGCGGGCCGCTCCTATTCTTCCATTGCAGAGCTGAATATGCATCGTGGAAACTCCCTACATTCAACCCGAAGGAGGTATCCGCGGTTTAGCTCTGCTATAAGGACAATATGGGCGCTCCAAGAAGTACTAGTCTGCCAAGAAGTGTAGAGTGACCATTAATACATGTATGCAGATTCGGCAGGTGGTTCATGACAACAGTTTGCGTGGTGGATTAAGATCCGGAAATTACCCAAACGAAGGGACACGGACCATGAACCAGCTTTTGCTCTTCTACATGTTATATGTTGTACCATATGTTGATAAGAGTTATTCGGACATAAATGACGTAATCTGTATCTCTGTTATGTTTCATCTGACACTTGATGACCTCAATGAAAAGCGGCCTGCGTGCCGATTTGAGCTTCTGACGAATAAACAAAGGTTCAAACAAAATCGTAAACATCCTTCCACAATCCCCGCACGCACGCACGCCCACTCGCTATCCCAACTCCGGAACTGGACATTCTTGCCATCGCTGCCATTAGTGCCAAACGGCAATTATAGTATAGCCTCCACCAGGCCTTTCTACGGGGGTGCGGATCGTAGAATTTGGCAAAAAGGGGAATGATTACCGTGGGAGGGTTAACATTCCTAGATCCTCCCTCCAAAGCGCGCGTCTGGCCTGGCGCCTATGAAACCCTGTGGAGGCCAAACTCCCCTGGCAAATTTAAAGTTTAAAACTAAAGGAGGACGCCATTAACATTCCGCGGTGATCCTTTGCTGGGATTTTAAACCTCCTTGGTCTGGTAGAGACTAATTACACTGTAAATGCAGAAATGTTCGCGCTGGTTTTATGTTCGCGGTTTTCGCGGTGAACTCTTTAATACTGCGTACTTAAAACCCCCACTAAAAGTCGTTCCATTGTGTGACTGTAGCGCTACTAGTGTTTCAAACGCGAACTCAAAACCACCGCGAACACTCCATTTTCTCCCTACCGCGAAATCAATTAAATCCCCGCGAACATTTCTGCATTTACAGTAATACTAGTAGACTTTTATCATCCTCATGCACCTGTTCTCCCAGCATGCCTCGCGCGGCCCGCACCAGAACGAGGCTGCGGAGCTCAGCTGAAGTCATGCTGTAGATTCGAACCCGCGACTTCTGATCCGGATTGACGTCGTTTTACAGAGGTAGGCGCTTTTTCTGAGCCAGGGAAGCATTCTTGATTTGATGAACTATATATCTGGCAAATTAGAGTTCAGCTTGGTGTAAGAGTGCGGCGTTTTGGAGTAGGAGAATAACCGGAATGGTGGGGAGGGGGGCGGCTTGTCATGCTTGTAACCATATGAAGTCGCGTAACCTTACCAAGGTTTCATTCACAAAGATTACAGAGAGATCAGACGACCGCCACTGCAGCCAGACATTCCTCGACAGAAGAAATGACTGCACCGGTCAGGATCAGTCGTTGTTGAGAGCCAGTGCGCTGCTGCCCCCCCCCCCCCCTCACTACATCTGCCCAGAAAAGATCACAGGAGGAAGCTTATACCGTAATTATGCAAAAATGTCCGCGGGGATTTAATCTCTAGGTTGGGAGAAAATGGAATGTTCACGGTGGTTTTGACTTTTGAAACAATAGTACTACTATCAGTAGCGCTACAGTCACACAATGGAACTGTTTTTTGCGGTGGTTTTAAGTTCAAGGTAAAGTCTAAAGAGTTCAAACCTGCGAACATTAAACCACCGCAAACATTTCTGCATTTACAGTACTTCAAAACAGTCTGCAACTTCAAAATTCAAGAGCCCGCTCAAACCCGAAACTCAGCAGAGACTGTTTTGTGTATGAGTAGAAATAGCGATATCGTTTGTTTTGGACCTTCAATCCATTTTTGCAACCATCCTACTAGTATACGCCCCCCACCCCAAAGGGAGCACATTGATAAGATACAAATAGACATGTTTGTCTGCGCTGTGATCGTTCTTCTTCTTTGTTTTTGAGGCTAACATCTTACTGAAGAATAGATTCTGTAGCCTATTTACCTGTAACTTGTGTAAGGTTTGATACACTCACCCCAACTCTTTGCTATAATTGGGTTCTTTAACGTGCTCGAGGTGTAGCTCTCCTCAAACACGGGCCTTGGGTAAGGCGCTTAACATGACTTCCTTCACTCTACTCTGGTGGAAATGAGTACCTAGCTTCGGTTAGTGACGTCCCTCATGTCTAATCCCCACTTCTATTCCCTCCCCAGGACCCCCCTCCCCAGGACCCCCCCCCCTCACGATGCGCGCGGCGCTCGGTTCCGCCTGTCTCGTCGCCCTTCTCCTCCTCCCGCTGGTCGCCATCGTGGAACCGCAGGACGACGAGTTCGCGGAGTTCGAAGACAACGAGTTTGCAGAGTTCGAGCATGTGATAGAGGATGAGGAAGAGGAAGACTTCTTAAGTATCGAGACTGAAGATGAAGAGGAAGAAGAGGTACTTTGGAAAGATGTTTTTAAGTTGTTGTTTTCACCATAGACAGTCTTTACTAATACTAGAATAGCAACTTATGATAGGCCATAAAGATGTACATCATGTTTTTTTTAAATTCTATATTTTTTAACTTCCCATGGCTCCTTGCCCTGGACTTTATTTTCTCAACTAGAATTTAAAGAGCATGTAATCGAAGTTGAGGAAGAAAACTTGAGAGTTGAGACGGAAGATGAAGAGGAAGAAGTAGAAGAGGCACTGTGGGAAGATGTTTTTAAGTTGTAGTTTTTTCAGTTTTTTTTTCACATTGGACTGTATTTACTAATACTAGAACTCGATAGAGTGCACATAGAGTGCACATAGCAGCTCATGATAGGCCATGATGATGTGTAAGATTACAGTAATCTGTTACACAAATTGGACTAACCTTTGTCAGAAAATACATATCATCAAGCACACAGTTGTTGTTTTAGCCCTTCAACATTAGCAGTGGTCTACAGAGTAATCTTCTTTTTTGTTGTTGTTAGGAAGGGCATGACAAGTTACTTAAACTCTCAGAACTACAAACTATAACAGACAGCCCATAGAGTGCAAAAGTTTGCCCAGGCAGCATGTACTATTTACCTCTTGGCAGTTACATGTACAGTTTCTGACGGTAGACTTTTTAGTTAACAGTAGACAAACAACTTTACCTTTCTGTTTTTATCCAGGGTCAGAGTTAGAGGAGGAGGTACCGGAGCAGGTCCTGGATGCTGAGTTTGATGATGGGGAGGCTGATGTGCAGGTGGAAGATGATGATGTAAACAACTTTCCCTTTTTCTCCCTTACAGGAGCCAGAGTTAGAGGAGGAGGTACCGGAGCAGGTTCTGGATGCTGAGTTTGATGATGGGGAGGCTGATGTGCAGGTGGAAGATGATGATGTAAACAACTTTCCCTTTTTCTCCCTTACAGGAGCCAGAGTTAGAGGAGGAGGTACCGGAGCAGGTCCTGGATGCTGAGTTTGATGATGGGGAGGCTGATGTGCAGGTGGAAGATGATGATGTAAACAACTTTCCCTTTTTCTCCCTTACAGGAGCCAGAGTTAGAGGAGGAGGTACCGGAGCAGGTTCTGGATGCTGAGTTTGATGATGGGGAGGCTGATGTGCAGGTGGAAGATGATGATGTAAACAACTTTCCCTTTTTCTCCCTTACAGGAGCCAGAGTTAGAGGAGGAGGTACCGGAGCAGGTCCTGGATGCTGAGTTTGATGATGGGGAGGCGGATGTGCAGGTGGAAGATGATGATGTAAACAACTTTCCCTTTTTCTCCCTTACAGGAGCCAGAGTTAGAGGAGGAGGTACCGGAGCAGGTCCTGGATGCTGAGTTTGATGATGGGGAGGCGGATGTGCAGGTGGAAGATGATGATGTAAACAACTTTCCCTTTTTCTCCCTTACAGGAGCCAGAGTTAGAGGAGGAGGTACCGGAGCAGGTTCTGGATGCTGAGTTTGATGCTGGGGAGGCGGATGTGCAGGTGGAAGATGATGATGTAAACAACTTTCCCTTTTTCTCCCTTACAGGAGCCAGAGTTAGAGGAGGAGGTACCGGAGCAGGTCCTGGATGCTGAGTTTGATGATGGGGAGGCGGATGTGCAGGTGGAAGATGATGATGTAAACAACTTTCCCTTTTTCTCCCTTACAGGAGCCAGAGTTAGAGGAGGAGGTACCGGAGCAGGTCCTGGATGCTGAGTTTGATGATGGGGAGGCGGATGTGCAGGTGGAGGATGATGATGTAAACAACTTTCCCTTTTTCTCCCTTACAGGAGCCAGAGTTAGAGGAGGAGGTACCGGAGCAGGTCCTGGATGCTGAGTTTGATGATGGGGAGGCGGATGTACAGGTGGAGGATGATGATGTAAACAACTTTCCCTTTTTCTCCCTTACAGGAGCCAGAGTTAGAGGAGGAGGTACCGGAGCAGGTCCTGGATGCTGAGTTTGATGATGGGGAGGCGGATGTACAGGTGGAGGATGATGATGTAAACAACTTTCCCTTTTTCTCCGTTACAGGAGCCAGAGTTAGAGGAGGAGGTACCGGAGCAGGTCCTGGATGCTGAGTTTGATGATGGGGAGGCGGATGTACAGGTGGAGGATGATGATGTAAACAACTTTCCCTTGTTCTCCCTTACAGGAGCCAGAGTTAGAGGAGGAGGTACCGGAGCAGGTCCTGGATGCTGAGTTTGATGATGGGGAGGCTGATGTGCAGGTGGAAGATGATGATGTAAACAACTTTCCCTTTTTCTCCCTTACAGGAGCCAGAGTTAGAGGAGGAGGTACCGGAGCAGGTCCTGGATGCTGAGTTTGATGATGGGGAGGCTGATGTGCAGGTGGAGGATGATGATGTAAACAACTTTCCCTTTTTCTCCGTTACAGGAGCCAGAGTTAGAGGAGGAGGTACCGGAGCAGGTTCTGGATGCTGAGTTTGATGATGGGGAGGCTGATGTGCAGGTGGAAGATGATGATGTAAACAACTTTCCCTTTTTCTCCCTTACAGGAGCCAGAGTTAGAGGAGGAGGTACCGGAGCAGGTTCTGGATGCTGAGTTTGATGATGGGGAGGCTGATGTACAGGTGGAAGATGACGAGGAGGAGTTCGAGCAGCAGTTTGATGACGAGGAGTTCGAAGGGTTTGCGGATTCGGATCGGACCAGCCGGAAGGGGCGGAGTCAGGATCCGCCCGATCTGAAAATCGCAAATGTGAGTCCATTATGTTAATCCTTATCTAATACTTTCACTGATCCTAAGTAATACTTTGCACCTATAGCACGTATGACCCACCTAACTTTATGATCACAACATGTTTGAGAACTATATTAATCCTTACACCAATTGTTTCGCTTGTCCCACCTTTACAGACTCACCTGTGTTCAGGCTAGTAGCTAGCAAGGCATCTTTTAGATACCCTAAATAGAAAACAAAGAAATTAGCAGCGGATGCCTAGCGGACACCCTGGTTTCCCTGGTAATTACACACATGTACACATGTGCATGTAGCCTCCCCCCTCCATATCTCTCTCTATCTCTCTCTATCCAATTTAACGTCTTTTGTTCCCCATCATCTGGGAGTTAGACGTGCTTGCACATGGATGGGGAAGCCCCAGAACTCCGCATCAAGTGCAAGTCTTTTTTGTAGCAAGAGTTTTTACGGCTGGATGCCCTTCCTAACGCCAACCAAAACCCTACTGCTGGGCTTAGGACATGGGAAATGTGTGTTAAGTGCCTTTCCCAAGGGCACAACGTCTGGGTGCATGTCCGGACATGTCTGGGTGCTCCACTGGGGATTGAACCTGGGTCTTATTGGTTCATAGCCGGATGCTCTGCCACTGTGCTACACAGACGCCACACAGACGCCATATATATAAATATATGGGAATAAAATAAAGAATGTTCCCTAAAAGCCTGCCTGTGTCCCTAGGTGCCGTACCACCTGTACTGACTCACCTGTCCCACCTGTAGTCTCTCACCTGTAGTCTCCCACCTGTAGTCTCCCACCTGTAGTCTCCCACCTGTAGTCTCCCACCTGTAGTCTCCCACCTGTAGTAACTCACCTGTAGTAACTCACCTGTACTGACTCACCTGTCCCACCTGTAGTCTCTCACCTGTAGTCTCCCACCTGTAGTCTCCCACCTGTAGTAACTCACCTGTACTGACTCACCTGTCCCACCTGTAGTCTCCCACCTGTAGTAACTCACCTGTACTGACTCCCCTGTCTCCCCAGGTGCCGTACCACCTGCGCACCAGCTGGGAGAATTTTTACCTGGAGATCCTGATGATTGGCGGGCTGCTGGCCTACGCCATGAACTACGTCGCCGGCAAGACCAAGAACCACAAGCTAGCCAGCGCCTGGTGAGTCACTCATCAGGCAGATTTTCCTCCAGTCAGCTTATAGACAAAGAAAGTGCTTTTCAGTTCTTATAGATCCGAGAATAGTTTCATCAGTTGGTAAATCACTGGACAACAAGATTCTTTGCACACAACCAAGATTAGTGTTTTATTCACACAGACGTTTCGGTGACCATCTGTCACCTTCCTCAATCTGTCACCAATTCTGATTGGTTCGCTTTGCACTGAAGCACAGATGTCGCTGCTTATACTTTGTAAGTTATAGATGCCGTCCCAAACGTAGATTATTTTCATAAGAGTTGATGCAGTACTTACAGTATGTCGATATTTACAGTATTTATAATGTATCAATATCAGTATATCAATATCGTAACTGATACGATTATGATCACTGCGTTCCCAAATGCAAATTCTGTGAACCCTGTTGTCCAGAGTTCTCACAGAGGAAATGGAAAGGTCTTTTCTGGCCAGTATTGGCAGATTCTAACCTGTGCTGTTCCATGTTAACTGCACATGGCTTGTCCTTGCCATATGCATTTCAGTTTTACTAGTTTTACTAGGGTTTTCCTAGGCCATGTAGACTTTTTATAGAGGACATGAGATGTTTCTTTTCTGACCAGAATTAACATATCCTTATCTGTGCATTTCCAGGTTAACTGCACATAAAGACCTGCTGGAGGCCAACTTCACGTCTGTCGGTAGGTCGGAGCTTTACTTTTAGGTCCGGTTTCTGTCTGTTGTGCACACTCCATGCTTGGAAGAGCATCAAAGTTGACTAGGAACTTTGAACCTTTTTGAATAGTACAGTAGAACATCAGTACACCGGACAAAACTTAACTTTTGTGCTTATATCATAATGTGTAGTACTTGTCCAGAAAATTAATGTCCATGCCTGTGTTAAGGGGATGATGGGCAGGGTGCATTCTGGGATACTGATGACGTATGTATCCCATGATGCCTGTGTTTAGGGGATGATGGGCAGGGTGCAGAGGTGCATTCTGGGATACTGATGATGTATGTATCCCATGATGCCTGTGTTTAGGGGATGATGGGCAGGGTGCAGAGGTGCAGTCTGGGATACTGATGATGTATGTATCCCATGATGCCTTGTTTAGGGGATGATGGGCAGGGTGCAGAGGTGCAGTCTGGGATACTGATGAAGGAGAGCGAACACATCTACTCCATCTGGTGCTCCGGCAGGGTCTGCTGCGAGGGGATGCTGGTCGAGATCAAGGTACGCACGCACTTAATACACACTTACTACACACTTACTACACACTTACTACACACTTACTACACACATGTACACTCGCACACAGGGTCTGCTGCGAGGGCATGCTGGTCGAGATCAAGGTTAGTACACACTTACTACACACTTACTACACACTTACTACACACTTACTACACACTTACTACACACTTACACACACTTACTTACTACACACACACAGGGTCTACTGCGAGGGCATGCTGGTCGAGATCAAGGTACGTACACTTACTACACACTTACACACACTTACTACACACTTACTACACACTTACTACACACTTACTACACACACACAGGGTCTACTGCGAGGGCATGCTGGTCGAGATCAAGGTTAGTACACACTTACTACACACTTACTACACACTTACTACACACTTACACACACTTACTACACACACACATGTACACATTTTACACACAAAAACACACACATTTTACACACACACCTGTAAGGCCCCCGGCTAACCCGTGTCCTTCCTAACCCAGCTGCTGAAGCGGCAGGACCTGGTGAGCGTGATCTCATGCATGATGCGGCCGCACACACGCACACCACACACACACACACGCGCGCACACACACCCGTAAGGCCCCCGGCTAACCCCGTGTCCCTTTGCAGCTGCTGAAGCGGCAGGACCTGGTGAGCGTGATCTCGCGCATGATGCGCCCGACTGCCGACCAGGTCACCGTGACCGTGGACCTCGCCGCGGCCGACATGGACAGCTTCGTGTTCGCCGTCGGCAACAAGAAGACGATTGGCCGTCTGCACAAGGACATGAACGATCTGGTGAGAACGTTTCTGTTGCGAACAGTCGGCCCGATTCTAGGGCTAATCTGTGAGAACGTTTCACTGTGACAAACACATCCCCTGTTGCACCAGGTATGTGTCATGTTTGATGTGACTTGACCTATTGCAATGGGGTTTGGTCATGTCTGATGAGTTTTACTAACAGTCCTGTGTTTTTTGGTGTGACTTTTGATAATTTGTTTGGATTGGACTGATTTGTTGACCTGAAGAAGTCTGTAACTTCTGACCTCTAACCAGAGTTTTTTTGTTGTCTGCTGCAGATTTTATGTTTACCCTCTGACCTGTTCTGTTGCTGAGTTGGTATTTAACCTATGACCTGTTCCGCCCCAGAGTCTGTTCGTGCCTGACAAGCGCCCCGGTGAGAAGTACGGTCTGCCGTCCGGCATGGCCATCCTGTCCGAGTCCGGCGAGGTCACCAACGCCATGGTCGACAACAAGGTGAGACAAACAAACTATAAACAAGAATGGGGGTCTCCATGGGGGCTTTAGGTGAACTGTAGGAGATAAGAGATTCACTTGGGGTTTTTAAAGTAACTGAAAGGAGATGGGGAATCCTGTTTTGCATGTGTGGAGTGTAGTGTACCAAGAAGAAATCTTGTTTGGTGCAGATGATGATGAAGTTTGTTGCAGAGGTTGCAAGGTGCTGAATAACTATGTAGACATGTTTGGTGCAGATGACGATCATGATGTTTGGTGCAGATGATGATGATGATGTTTGATGCAGATGATGATGATGTTGATGTTTGTTGCAGATGGTGCGAGTGCTGAATAACTATGCAGACATGTTTGTTGCAGATGACGATCATGATGTTTGGTGCAGATGATGATGTTGATGATGTTTGATGCAGATGATGATGATGTTGATATTCGGTGCAGATGATGATGATGTTGATTATGTTTGTTGCAGATGGTGCGAGTGCTGAATAACTATGCAGACATGTTTGGTGCAGATGATGATGTTGATTATGGTTGTTGCAGATGGTGCGAGTGCTGAATAACTATGCAGACATGTTTGGTGCAGATGATCATGATGTTTGATGCAGATGATGATGTTGATTGTGTTTGTTGCAGATGGTGCGAGTGCTGAATAACTATGCAGACATGTTTGGTGCAGATGATGATGATTATGGTGTTTGGTGCAGATGATGATGATTATGGTGTTTGATGCAGATGATGATGTTGATGTTTGTTGCAGATGGTGCGAGTGCTGAATAACTATGCAGACATGTTTGGTGCAGATGATGATGATTATGGTGTTTGATGCAGATGATGATGATTATGGTGTTTGATGCAGATGATGATGTTGATGTTTGTTGCAGATGGTGCGAGTGCTGAATAACTATGCAGACATGTTTGGTGCAGATGATGATGATTATGGTGTTTGATGCAGATGATGATGATGTTGATTATGTTTGTTGCAGATGGTGCGAGTGCTGAATAACTATGCAGACATGTTTGAGTTTCTCCACATCTCGGACCAGTTCTCGGGGCCAAAGGTCAAGGACGGGTGAGTACAAGGTCAAGTCTATACCCTGGTGCTGGTACTCAACAAGTCTCGAAGAGAAAGTTCAGAAATTTCAGTTTTGTAACCTTAAGTAGCAGTGAGGTGGTTAAGTTTGCTTGCCACCACAATTTCCAGCAAGTCCAAATCCATGTCCACAGCAGTTTGTGTTACATGTACATCCAAGGTTCCCAACTAGCAGATTTCTGTTGTAAGTGTTACCTTTTGTTCCTGCAGGGATCCTCAGCCTGCCACCAAGATGCCTGATACCAAGAAGACCATCATCTTCACCTTCAACGGTGAGAATGACCTTCAGTGTTGTTGGAACTAGTTCTCTCCTAGGAGGTGATATGTGATAATTGATAACTGATAATCGATAGCTGATAAGTAATAAATCCCTGCAGTGCCTGGGCAGGCCGCAACTCAGTGTGTGTGATAACTAATAATCAATAACTGATAAGTGATGAAAACCCGCGGTGCCTTGGTAGGGCCACGGCTCATCGTGTGCGATAACTGATGATCCATAACTGATGACTCCCCACAGTGCCTTGGTAGAGCTGCAGCTCAATGTGTGTGATAACTTATAATTGATAACTGATAATCGATAACTGATAACTCCCCACAGTGCCTGGGCAGGGCCGCAGCTCAATGTGTTTGATAACTTAAAATTGATAACTAATAATCGATAACTGATAATCCATGACTGATAACTCCCCACAGTGCCTGGGCAGGGCCGCAGCTCAGTGAAGGATGTTTTCGCCATGGAGCCGATGATGAAACTCGTCTTCCACATTCTGGACAAAGTCTTCCGTTTCCGCCTCAGCAAGGAGGTGGGTCTGGCTCCTTATTCCTCACAGGCGTCGCATTGTGTTCAGTACATGTTTACAGGGTACAGCCCAAGACGTGTTGTGTAAGGAATGATTGTGTAAGACTAAGACGTGTTGTAGTATAAGGAGTGTCTCCCATCCCCCCAGACGAAGCTGAAAGTGGAAGGAGCGAGGGTGTTAGGCATGTTGTGGGTGTGTGGGGCTAAGACGTCTTGTTTCCCCCCAGGCCAAGACGAAGGCTGACAAGACGCGGCTGAAGGTGGAAGAGTCCTTCCTTAAGATGACGCACGCCCAGCGGCAGGAGGCGGCCCAGGCCCGCCGCGAGGAGCGCCGCCGCGCCGAGAAGGACCGCATGATGGCGGAGGAGGACCCCGACAGGCAGCGCAAGATGGAGGTGAGAGGTCACAGGTTAATCTAACGCTTACCCAGACAGACAGGGCAAGATGGAGGTGAGAGGTCACAGGTTAATCTAACGCTTACCCAGACAGACAGGGCAAGATGGAGGTGAGAGGTCACAGGTTAATCTAACGCTTACCCAGACAGACAGGGCAAGATGGAGGTGAGAGGTCACAGGTTAATCTAACGCTTACCCAGACAGGCAGGGCAAGATGGAGGTGAGAGGTCACAGGTTAATTTAACGCTTACCCCGACAGGCAGCGCAAGATGGAGGTGAGAGGTCACAGATCAAAGTTCAGTTTATCCTGTGAGGTGACATGAGTTTCTGTCAGGCAGCGCAAGATGGAGGTGAGAGGTCACAGGTTAACCCCCTAACCCCGACAGGCAGCATAAGATGGAGGTGAAAGGTTACAGGTTAAAGTTCAGTTCATCCACCGAGGTGACACAGGTTTCTCCACAAATCCCTTTCTCAGGTTTTATTCCATGTAGGACTTTCTCAGACTCTAAGTTGAAGAAAGTTCAAATAAAGATGATTCTAAATCTCCAGGTTTTCTCGCCATGACGGAATGTTCTCCCCTTTCAGGAGCGCGAGTACCGACGTGACATGAAGAAGAAGCAACCCAAGGTCAAGCAGCTGAAGGTCAAGATGGGCTGATGACCTTGACCCAAGTGCAATAAGACTGACTGTGAAGGTCACAGTGTGAAGGTCAACAGTAGCTAGGGAGTGTAATGTGACACCTACATGGGACACATCAATGTAGCAATCCTGCCTAGAAACTGTTGCAGCATTTTTGTACGGGAGGTTAGGTAGGAATTTTAGTTAAAGTGAGTACGGACACAGTAGCAGTTAACTATAGGAGGGCAGTCGATATTTAAAGGTTTGGTCCTAAGTCACGGTAAGAAAGCTGGGGGAAATTGCATTTTTTTATCAGTCCTGAGCTTCAAATTGTTCTGTTTGCTTTGCATGAGGTTTACATGAATTTACATTTTGCAAACAGAAGTGTAGCAGTAACTGGTAAAAGTGTAGCAGCTTTGCTGATCCAGAGAAATCCATCAAGGCAAAACCCACATTAACTGATTAAGGAAAAGCCATGGCCATGTTCGGCTATGTGTAACTATGGTTGGGGGAACGTCAGGGGGCCATGTTCGGCTATGTGTAACCAGGGTTTTACTGAACTGCTCCTAACCGTGATTGGGGGAAGGAAGGGAGACCATGTTCGGCTATGTGTAACCGGGGCTTACGTGTAAACTGCACCATTCTAGGGTTTTATAATGTCCAAAGTTTCCATAACTGTATGAAAATTGCTGCAACTTTGCTAACGTCTATAACAAAGGAGCTTTCAACAATAAATAAATACTATCAGTTCTGACCCCGTCCTTGTTTCCATCATTTACTGCGACAAAAGGAAGTCCGCCGGTTGTGAAAACAGTGAAGTTTTATTTCCGAAAATAGTTTCATCAGGTTGGTAGAATATACGATATATGAGATTCTTTTTACACAACCAGGTAATCTCACCTGCTGATGTTTCAGTGTCTGTCAGACACCTTCAGACCTTCTGACTGGAGTACTGCTTCTCACCGCTATAAGTAGCCGATGTAGGTGGCGCTTTTGCGGTGAGAACACTGTCCCAAACATGGCTTAGTTTGTATCCCCCCTTGTCTCGGTTCATCACTGGTGTTGTCTTCCTTATCCAGTGAAGTTGTATTCATTACATGAATATATGCAGCGGACTAGACCTGAGTAAGACATCCAGAGCCGAACAGTTCCTGTTCAAAACTTTTATTCAGTCCGTCACTTCTCCAAAGTGGCTTCTGTAATTCCTCAGGCCGTAGTTAGCACAGTAAGTAGACTTTTACAACAGTGAGGAAACCGCTTAAACTTAGCAAAGGCCTGTAACGAAGGAGCCTATATCCATAAATACCAACAGTTCTGGCTTGCTTCTCGTTTACTACATGTACAACAAAAGAAACAATGAAATTACATGTCATCTTGGATTTCCAGGATGCGAGCCTTCTTTTTTTCTGACATGAGATTAAATGTACCATTCAGGCCAGCAACTACATGCAAAAAGCTCATATTTTTGTACCAACCGTTTACCTTTAAGACTACCCACTCCAATCTAATAAAAGAAACTAGACTTTTGCGGCCCAAGGAAAGTTTTGTGGAGTACTTTTGTTGTTTCGTCCTGTGTGTGATGGATTCTATAGGTACCGATTATATAGATTTGCTATAATTCTATATTGTCCGCTTTACTGGTTGGTTTCACTGCCAATGGCCAGACACCCGTTACATTGTACAGCGGTGGTGAGAGTTGAATCCGCCTGGCGTCTAGCTATGGACGTCCTGGAAAAAGGAACAGAATTAGCAGGGATGAGATGCGGAATGGCGTTTAATAACGAGAACAATATAATGATGGGCTAATCTGTTTAGGGTCATCGCTATAGGCAAGGGTTTCAGGAAATGGTGGGGTTCCTATCAGTGCCTGGCATATGAACACACGATGTGTTTATAACAACATGATGATGGTCTAACATGCTTAGTCTGAAGGGCACTGTAGCTGTGTCATGTTTACTAGGTGGAAGGGTTTCATGGAACGATGCGGTTATAAGAAGTACCTGGAACAGCCTGGCAAATGAAGAGACGACGCCTGCGGCATGGTACGTCCTTCCACTCGTCTTTTTGGGAATCCGATGAGGAGAAAATAACGCAATCTTGGTTGCCGTTATCGTCATTTGGTTGTCCCGGACCCCAGGAGCTGTACGAGCCAAGTCCAGAACCATCCACCCACTCAAAGCTTCCCTCTTCGCGCTGATCGTGCAGGCCGAACCAGAAGTTCCCCTCGTCGTTCACGGCATTGTGCAAGGAGATCAGGAAGGCGTTGGTCTCATTGTCTCGGGGCATGGCGACGGTGCCGCCGTCTTCACCACAGGCCGCGGCCGCTTCGCTGAAGGTCTTACGTGTGTTGAAGGCCTTGTAGCAGATTTCACGCCACATTGTGTAACCTTTAGGACAAGATACTGGAAAAAAAGGTTTAACATGCACAGCGGGCTAATGAATAGATATGCGTGATGTTGAAAAAGCAGCACTATGTATCCATACTTTATCAGAATACCGTACCTCCTATCAAATTACAAACAAACCTATGTAGACGAGAGGTGGGGGGGGGGGGGCTAATAGCGCCCGCGCCAACTTTGACGTCGAATAACTGCCGAACGACGTGCGCTAGGACTACCAAACTTGGTGACTTTTCCTAATATTTAGTTTGGAACAATTTTATAATAAAAGTGTAAGTTAAGTATTTTTTGTGTTGCCATGGCAACGGGTTTCTGACAGGCATATTTTACCAAATTCACTGATTTTCTGCGTAAACAATGAGGTTTTAAAGGTTTTCTTGTTCAACCACATTTGTTTTGCTACATTATTCACATCATATGTAATTTAATGTAATTTTCATGAGTTGATTTTCTTAGATTATGCTAATTTGATAACGTCATCGGCCAAAATCTAACACGGTGGCTAATATCATGAGTTTAGGTATAAACAGGCATTTATTCAAATTAACGTTTAGTCTATTTTCATTGTGTTCTGGTGTTACAAGTTGCAAAGCAATGTATTCTAAAAAAAATTCAAGATTGCCTCTCCAAGATGGCGGAGAGCTGAATAAATATGACGTCATTCTGGGGTTGACCGCCATAGGTGGTGGTGTCTGACGTCACGGTTATTCTTTTCCACTGGAACCAGCAACTCCCGGAAAAACCAGGCGCCGTTCGATACACATTTCTGAAGAAGGTGTCCATCATAAGCTTTCATCTCATATGCAGCGAGTGTATGTACCATCTTTTATTAAGGAGTGCAAATAATCATTTCCACACCCAGGACGATACCTAGTCATAAACTCACCTGTAGTGATACCTGTGTGCTGTTTTTCTCAATGAATGTAATCATAATGTTGTCAGGACATCTGTACAATCATTCTACTAGTGCTTAGAGCAGATTGTATCGAAACAATGTAGAAACATGTAGAATATTTTATTGCTTTTAACCTGTTTATTACCTCTTTAGTTGTCGGGTTGATATACATTTCCAACGATTGTATGCATTATAAGCTTTCATCTGATGTGCAACAAGTGTATATTCCATACGTTATAGATGTACAGGAAGGAGTGTAATATACTGCACTGAATCAGCAGTTACGAGGGAAGAGTAAGAAAAGAGAACTAGAAAGATCAACCTGTTTTATCCCTGGCCTCAGTCTGCAGAACTGTCGTAGACTGCGGAGCGTCTTGATTCCGGTAGAGGGGGCTGCTGAACTGTGGCCCACCGGTGGCGGTCTGCTCTGATTCAAATGATCCTAAACCAGAAGGAAAGTGAGGTTAGTAAGGGCGTGATATGGTAGATTGTCATTTCAGAACCCAAGACAACATCCAATCACAGTATGTAGTGATACCTGCGTGCCATTTTGTCTCAGCTTATGTAATTCTGATGTTATCAGGACATCTCAGGATCTGCATGGTCAAGGCCGAGGTCATTCTGATGGTGCTAAGAACAGATTGTATCGAAACAATGTAGAAATTGTTTATTTTATGACCTTTTAACTGTTTATCACCTTTGTAGTTAACATTGTCTGGTTGATATACATTTCTGAAGATTGCATGCCTTCATCTGAGGTGCAATAAGTCTATATTCCATGTTGCATAAAGGTGTAGGAAGGGAAGTAAGATCAACAAGAATATAAGCAAGTATGTAAACAAACGTGAAGACGTGATATCACACCAAGACAAATGATCATTGTCTAATAGGTCATCAAGATACAGATATTACAACAAAGAAAACCCATGTACAGAGCTACGAACGAAAATTTAAAAATACAATTTCTAAGAATCGACCTATTTTATCCTTGGTCTTGATCTGCAGATCATCTGTTGCTTGCAGCGCGCTTTGATCCCGATAGAGGGGGTTGCTGAACTGTGGCCTGCCCACAAATGAGTAGAGTTTTGTCGCCTGCATCGACGCTTCACATGGACCATCGTTTGAACTGGATCCTACATTAGCAGGGAGATATCTACATATAACCAAAGGGTATTAGATACTAACCAAGATTTGATGTCAATTGCAAATCTCTGCTTACTTGTGGTATTTATCTAGTAAGGTTCCAACAGTTATTGGAGTCATTGAAACTATTTCCAAAATGACATTCAATTCCTTGGCAATTTTCATTAAATAAAACACTATATTCTGGTCTTAATAGAAGGAAACTTCCATAGCGTTAGCAGCGTAAAACTGTTTTCTGAATCTCTGAAGTTATTTTGTGTGTGATATAAATCTATTAAGATGGACAGAGCATTTTGTGGGACAACTATCCTGTCAAATGTACCAAATATGTACTTTCCAGAAAACAGTGTTAGCTTACCTGGTGAACTGACGCAGGCGATGGCCAGTATCATGTAGACCCAAACTGACATGTTTAGATTCGCGCTCCTCAATCCTGGCCAGTAAACGCTTCTAGCAGTTTCATCAACGTGGAAATGCTACGGCTGACAGGAGTGTTCCAAACCTGTCCGTCCCAGGTTCGGGAAACGCGTGAAATAACAACCTCGCGTTTTCTCGACACACCCTGTGCAGAGGAAATTGGTCTGTTGCTTTTCCGATAGTACATTTACCTATGCTTTCAAGTTCCAGTTCAAAGATAGATCAGGTGAAACAGCGCAGGGCACAAAACGTTACAGTCCGGCGGCTTTTCCTACCGGGATCACAGCCCTCTACTCTTCACAACTGATATGATCTACACTACTGGCGTAAGGTTTCATTTGCTTTTGTTTTGTGTTCTTTTTTTGTAGTTTCTTGATACATGGCTGGAACTGCCGAAGTTTGCCTATTTTTTTGCCAGATTGCAAGACTTACTAAGGCATGTTCGTTATGTTTTTATTTTCGTTCGTTTTTAGGTTTCTTCTTTTACTTTCATAAGAAAGAAAAGAAATATAGAGTCGTAGGTCGGTTGTAGACAATATATACTTCAATGAGAGCAGCATAGAAACTTTTGATAAGGGTAAGAAACATCTTTATGAAAGCTGACAACAAAGGAGCTTATGAATACAGTATTTCTGCTACTGTGCTTTCTTTCTTCATTTATCACTGCGACATGTCAGCCTATTGTACAAAAAGTAAAGTTACGTGTTATCTCCATTTAAAAATTCTCAAGCGCTTTTATTTGTTAAACCTGTGTGTTAAGCACTCTGTAGGAAATACTCAAGGGTCGGGTGTCCAATTTGATACAAATAAGAAGCTTTACACGTTCTATAGAATGTTCTTTACATAGAACAAGTTCTGGCTACACGTGAAAACATCTGTAGATTCTCTCTTTACTCAACTGAGGCGTGACTAAAATCGTACGGTGCTGCTTCATTGCTTGATGCATTTCACAATTTCTTCTGTGTTAGTTCTCTACTCGATGGCAGTACATTGCATAACGTATAAATTCTATTCATTCATTCATGATTCATTCATTCTTTAATTCAAAAATTCATTTATTCATTCATTCAACTAAAGTCAATCACAAAGCAGATCATACGCAACGCATCCTCATGCCTCATGAGGTTTCAATGTTCAGTGTCCAAAAGTTGCATAACAAGTCTATATGGAACGGACTGATCCTCACGCAAACCAAACTCTTTCGCAACACAGTCACCCCTCAGTAAGACAACTAAGCCGCATAGTTTCTGTTTAGAACTTTTATTCAGCCTGTCACGTGTGCAAAAGACCGGTTTCACCAATGTGGCTTCCTCAGTGGCTCAAATGAGAACAGTATACAAAGCTTTCATGACAGTACAAAACTCTCTGCAACTTTGTCATATAACAAAGGAACTTTCATCAATAAATACCAGCAGTTCTGGCATCGGGCTCTCCTTCATTTGCTACAAGAAAAATAGTCATTCTATAGTGAAGTCAGATAATTACATTCTTTTTAAACACTTTCATTTTTCTTCCTGTCTGTCAAGCATTTTGAAAGAAACAGATCAGATTCTCCATAAATAGGTATACATTTTACACTCTCAAAAGTCTTTCACCTACTAGAACACTTAACGTAAAAATAAAAAAAGTCTGGCTAAGTAAGTAGTATATAAAACTAGAACCTTGTTAACCTCCCAAAACCCACTCATTACAACAAAAGTGGGACAATTCGTCTTCCACTGCTTCCAAAAAAGAAGTCAAACCCAAAAGGCGTAGATTGTATTCCGTAGTAGTTTTTAGAATAGCCATGTGTTCTACTAGTCAACATTGTTAACTCGTACTATCTGTACAGTATACCCTTGTTATGTATTGTTTCATGTTGCAATTAGCCTTCGGGCAAGAACTTGCAAACAAAATTATTATCATTATCATATACGTAAAATAAGTAGTATGAAAGGACCTGTAAATTCTCTATGTATACTAACAAAGACGTGACTGCCATTGTACAGTACTACTTCCTTGCTTTTGTGGTCATTCCCTGTTCCTTCTGTGTTATTTTCCGACTTAACAGCATTAAGAAAACAATGTGCAATTTGAGTCCATTGCTATATTTGCAGCTTTTACGTTTCAATGGTCTCGGTTAGCTTTACTGTGGATGGTAGGTGACCCATTGTGCCGTGAACCTTGAATGGGGAATTCTAGCGATGCCAACACGGGGAACAAAATTTGTTCTTCTCCAGCAGTGAGCGAAGTTCTGCTGTGGTAATGTTGTTCGGCCCAACATCCCTTTTCAAGTTGTTGATGAAGGTTGTGCGTTGTCTGCCTCTTTCCTTCTTCCCTCTGTTGGCTGCAAGAGGATAAGCTGGCTGGCTTTCAGCTCAGTATGTCGGACGCAGTGTCAAGTCAGTTCCTTATCTCAGAGAGTCTAGGAAGGTCCCCGTAGAGTACAAAGTTCATCAAGCGATGTTAATGGCAGGGTTCACTCCATACATGGTGTGTTTTGACATGGTTCATAACGACAGCAAAGGTGGTCTAACGTGCTAAGTCTAATGGCTAGTTGTACAGAGACGGTGAGAGTTCCGCCTGTGGCCTATGAACGCCCTGGAAAACGATTGACACGAGTTAGCAGGGACGAGATGTGGACACGGTTCATTAGAAGAGCAATTGTGGTCTAACGTGTGAAATTAAATGGCTACTTGATGTTCACTCGATGGAAGGGATACAGGAAATGGTATGGTTATAAGAAGTACCTGGGACAGCCTGGCATATGAAGTGAAGCGTCCAGCTGCATGGTCCGTCGTTCCACTTGTCCTTCCAGGATGGGAAGTTGGAGTAATGAACGCAATCTTGGTTGTTATATCGAGGGCCGCGGTTGCTCGGTTCTCCCGGACCCCAGGAGCTGTACGTCCCAAGTGCAGAACCATCCACCCACTCAAAGATTCCCTCTTCGCGCTGATCGTGCAGGCCGAACCAGAAGTTCGCGTTGCCGTGCACGGGCTTGTACAAGGAGACCAGGAAGTCGTTGGTCTCAGCGTCTCGGGGCATGGCTAGGGTGCCGCCGTCTTGAAGACAGGTCGCGGCCGCTTCGCTGAAGGTCTTCTTTGTGCTGAAGGCCTTGTAGCAGATTCCACGCCACTCTGTGTAACCTTTAGAAGATGGTACTGGAAAACAGGTTTCGAGTCAACAACATACGTAGGGATAGACATCGGTGATATCGAAAGCGTTGCAGAATGCCATCAATGAAAAATCATTACATTGACTCAGAAGATCATATTACGTGATATTGACTTGTTGGATACCAGCATAACAAATAATCTATATGTGACAGTAAAGCACTATGTTGATAAGACATGACACGACTATTAACATATTTACGTAGATTACTAATGATAATGTCATTATCGATGAAGGAAATGATATTGATAAACACTGCCAAAACATATATTTTGATGCAAGTCATCATGCAAGCATCATCGATGAGGAGGATGATATCATGAAATGGAATAATGATAGTGCTACAAGTTTTCACGTTTTTATACTAATGATGTTCCTCAATGTGGATCAATGTTACGTAAAGGAACTTCACACAATGTTCTTACATAACTTTTAATAAATGCTAAAATTCAGCTCATTAAATACTGGCACCGTTGAGTAAACTTACCTGAGGACTCTTTGCTTCACGATTCATACAACACTGTATTTACTGGTGATCATGACTGAATTAATCATTTTAAGGACACTCTCTGTTACCACGGCTTTGGACATATATGGATGAAACCTGAGTCTTATAAAGTAGACTATATTGCCCACCAACTTCTCTCCCGGCTACACATATACAAGAGTGGTTTAGCCGTATTAGAAATAATTCAAAATTTTCTTGTCTCAACAAATCAAAAAACCGTTATGAACAAGAAAAATATCTTGATGATATAAATAACGTTGAAATTCGTAAAGCGATAACTCAGGTAAGAATCAGTAGTCATAAGTTGAAAATAGAGACGGGCAGATATTACAACATAGCCCCTGACCAAAGGTTTTGCCCATATTGTCCAATGAAAATTGAAGATGAATTTCACTTTGTCATGGAATGCTCTAGATATGATGTTTTACGTAATAAGTTATTCACATTTCTTAAAACAAGTACACATTTTAAGAGTATCGATACTACCGACAGTTTTGAGTATATATTTAAATGAAACAATCCCCACGATACGAAAATTGGTAAATATCTTAACGACTGCTTTCACATTAGGAAACATACCGAAACTAATGATTAAACCAACTCGATCATAACTGTTACGCTATATCAAAATGTACTCTAGTCCTTATTGTATTGTATGAGTAATTAGGATGCTATATCAAAATGTATGCTAGCCCTTATTGTATTGTATCATTAATTAGGATGTTAAGTTTTATTCTATACTTTTACTTTGTACTATGTTTACGAATTCTTGCCATACTTTGTACCATGCACAATTGTCGTGCAATAAAGTTCTTCATAACGGCGGAATGACGCCTACCGAGCCTCTTCGGCTAAGCTGTAAAAAATGCCAACAAATGCCGCATTCACGCACGGATTTGGTGGCCAATGTGTGCCATTTGCGGCCAAGAGCCGTTTGTTTTGCACATGCCATCACAAGTAGTGCATTTACAAACTGAATCCCAACTTTACTTATTACAAATATAGTACGCATAACGAGTGAAACTCAACTTACAGGCCGTCTTACTCATCTCGCGAAGACGCTGCTCCAAGGCGGCGGTTCGGCCTCGCTCCTTGTCCAGGTCGCGCTTCAAGGCGTCAAAAGCGGTGGACATGTCGTCTTGGTCGTGCTTCAAGGCGTCAAAAGCGGTGGACAGTTGGCGCATGTCGTCTTGGTCGCCCTTCAAGGCGTCAACAGCGGTGGGTAGTTGGCGCATGTCGTCTTGGTCGCCCTTCAAGGCGTCAAAAGCGGTGGATAGTTGGCGCATGTCGCCTTGGTCGCGCTTCAAGGCGTCAACAGCGGTGGACATGTCGTCTTGGTCGCGCTTCAAGGCGTCAACAGCGGTGGATAGTTGGCGCATGTCGTCTTGGTCGCGCTTCAAGGCGTCAACAGCGGTGGAAAGTTGGGATATCTCCTAAAGGCGAACGTCAGACTTTTGAGAAAATTGAGGGAAACAGCTGCCTTTTCTGCATAGTAGCCTGTCAAAAACACAACAGTTAGAAAACGGCTTGACAACAGACTTTTTTGTACAGGAATGTTTACCTCTTTATTGATGAACGTCAGAGGGGCGAGTCCCACAGCGGTCAGACTTATCAGCACCGCAATCCCGGCGGCCATGCAGCTGCGGTGGGAGCGGATGAAGCTACAGAGAGCACGGCGGCCACTTGCTCCAACCGGATCCGTGTAGTCTGTTAAGAAACAAGATCTTGTAAAACAAGAAATGATTTTTTTAAAGCTGGCCAAGTAACTGTTAACAATGGTGATGATGGAATGGTGGCAGAAGCTAGTTTGTTAATGATTGCAAGTGCACAGCCTGCTCGGTGGCCGCACTGGCCAAGTATTGTTGTACGTCCATCTGCAAGTTCAGAGTTTGGACCCATGGCGATCGAGTTCAAGTACAGTTTTAAATATATTTTTGCTTAGTTGTATGTACTGCGAGATTTGATACAGAATATAGTGTGTTTTAAAGTGAGCTTTAATTTGGGCTCCTAAGCAGCCTTATAGACGATTGTAAACTGTATATGAAATATCTCCGTAAAAGAGCTGGTAACAAACAGGACTGGGCAAAGATGTAAACTGATTTGGTTAAATTGTAATCTTAGCACATAGATATACTGATTTGACTAAGAACAGTTATTATTATTATTTAATTTGTGTTACTGTGATTATTCTAGTTGTTTTAACAACTTAAAAGACAGTATAAGGTGTAACTGGTAAGGTATGTGCACTTTAATCCAAAGGCAATTAAATAGTATGTGAAGGTAGTTTTTTTTTTTTTTTTTTATTAAACAACAGAAGAATATACAGGACACAGAGGTGATGTACTCTAGCTGAAGCTAATATTAAGCATCACCTCTGGAAAAAAAATACAAGTTACATAGACAAGTACAATAGCAATGAGAAACAGCAATTGGGTCGTCCAATACAAACAAGCTAACAAACAAACAAACAATGAATATATCAATATACCTGAACTAAGTTTTAAAACGTCTGCTTGTCAAAATATAGTGCTGAGTCAAGCCTAAAATGTTACAGTTGAAATCATACGAAACAAAGGATGAACCTCTTAATAATAAATAAATGAAGGCTTGATCAGACAAAGTATCAATATCAAGAATAGGGGCTAAAAGGTTCCGTAGGTTGCCCAGAAGGTTGAGTCTTTGCTGATTGTATATAGGGCAGTACAAAAAATAATGAGCAACGCTTTCGCTTCGACATCCGCAAGTGCAGGCTGGACTTGTTGCTAAGTTGCGTGTAAATAAACTTAGGTTAAGACTGCACGTGCCGGTGCGAAGGCGTGTGAGGAGGGCGCAAGTGTACCGGGGGCCATGACTAAAATGTGAATAGAAAGAAGGACGTACTAATTTCACTAGATGTTTTTTAAACAACGAAAGATTTAAGGATCGAACAGCTATACCAAGACCGTTCCAATGATGCGTTGCATAAGGAATAAAAGACTTTTGATATCGAGTTGTAGAGCAGAGCGGTATCCTTAGATTAAGTTTGTTGCGAAGATTATAAGAAGTAGAAATGGAGACTTCAGGAGGGATCAAATCCTTAAGATACTGGCGAGTATGGCCATGGACAATTTTGTAGAACATGATCAGAGAGTGAACGTGACGACGATCCGAAAGTTTTTCCCAACCTAATTCAGAAAGTAGCGAAGAATACGAAGACCCTCTTACAGCCCCTGAGACTGCAAGCGCGCATTCGTATTGGACACGTTCTAATCGCTGGGAATCATATAAAGTACATCCATGCCAAATGAAGGTAGTTAATAGTAAGTAGTAGCTGTCATGTTGCAGGGGAGGGGGGTAATATAGACTGTCACTGGAATAGTATAGGAAAATCCTGTCAGCACAACAACTTCCCAACAGAATTAAGATATGTCCCATTAAAGATCATAATCTCTCTTGAAACGTAAAACTGCCGGAAGAAAAGTTTTGATTATCATATCCCCGTCTTGTATGACAGCCAACGAAAGGGTATGTCACCCTGTAAAAAGGGCGGTATAACCCCGCCGTAGCGAAAGCTCGTCGACTGATGATGATGATGATGATGATGGTGATGATGATGATGATGATGACGATGATGATGACGATAACGATGATGATGATGATGATGATGATGATGATTACGTACTTTTAACCTTAAGGCCTGTTTAGTGAAATGTAATGATGTAAGATGGCGTCGATGGATTGCTTTATATTTTAATTTTACCGTATATTGCTGTAAAGTTGGTATCAAACCGTCGACTATGATCTAAGACAGCCTTTTCCTTAACAATTCGATTCTGTACAATGCCTACACGAAAATCGCAGGAATGACCTCAGTTTGAGATCCTAAAAAATCTACAAAGCTTTACCTGCTCTGGAGCCGTACAAAGCGTTGGGTATATTCGCAGCGGCGTCCGCAATTGACCGCCAATCAGTCTGCGGCTGCTGCATGGGCGTGGTGCCTGGAGAAAAATTACAAAATTAAAATACCGACGACGGCATGCATCCAGGAATACAACCAGTTTTATGAAACCAAAATACAATATTTGTTGTCACAAAATATATGTTCGTTAATGATGCTTGTATTTCTTCTTAACAAACGTGTTTGCGCCAAATTGACACCTTTCTCCTCTTATTGTACATCGCACCATCAAAAAATCATTCGGCATATTTGCCTTTTTTGTCTGACTGTAATCTATCTATGACTGACGACAGTAAACATAGCGACCAGTTCGGAAACTAGCTCCGGGGTTCGTGGAAAACATACTACTTTTAAGGAGAAAACAGTGCTTAATCCTTGTGGTTACCTAAATTTGCATGATATTAACATATTTGCTTTTACGGCTTTTCAAAAGTACGTATTTTCTTTAGTAGCGATGCTGGGTTCCAAATTGTCATAATTTCAGCCAATTGCACCACCTCTTCACGGCATGTGTGTCGGGTTCTTTTACGTACAGAGGTTTGACCACCGAGGACTAACGTAACGCCTGATGTCCACATATACGGGGCTTTACTTCACAATCGGAAATGCCGAATGCACCTTTTAATTACACCATGCCCCAAGCGATAGCGGGGTTTGCACTCGATACATATGGCGACGCAGCGGAATCACTTACCACTTGCGCACCCACGGGGATACAAAAAACATCGTCATAAGAAATGCGTCTTTCAAGCTTCATGTCCGGCCCGATGCAACTTGGAAAAGGTAAAACGAAATCCTTTTTTTACACCAACAAGGTGCTAGCTAATTTTGAATCTTATATTCATCATTATATAGATATTTGAGAAACAAGCCCCTGACATGTCCAGTAATAGAGAGTAGATATTTTAACAAACATGTTTACCTGTGTCACAAGTTTGGGACTGCTGTTGCCCTTCCGGCAGATTATATATATATATATATATATATACATATATGGACAATACTGCCATGATAAGTCTGAAGAAGTATGGATATCTTTGCCCATATTTGGAACGATAACGCGATATGACGTGTTGCGAATTGCGTTTTGTTTTTCTGACAGAGGCAGACCAATTTTCTGGGGAAAAGAAGTGAATTGTGGGGGCTGGGAGGTTGAAGCATGAAAAACCATTTTGCAAGGTAACCATAGCTTTCCCGTGCCTTTTCCATGCACCACCGTTTCCATAGAAACTATAACTAGCACACAGCAACTTCAAAGTTTGACCTGTTTTACCATCAGGGTCTTAACTGAATATTCATGGATTGCAGGACATTGCAGAACACCAAAGCATAACATTTTCTAAAATATCATACAACAGCTATCATTCAATCAACAAACAGGTTTATGTACACAGGTCTGGGTAAAACACGTTACTTTGATACAGGCATGCATATCTGCTATTATAACCAATACTCAACTCAACCGCAAACACATTATAAGCACCCCATCCCCATTTATGTTTGTGTGTTTGTGTGTGTGTTTGTGTGTGTGTGTGTGTGTTTGTGTGTGTGTTTGTGTGTGTGTTTGTGTGTGTGTGTGTGTGTGTATATGTGTGTGTGTGTGTGTGTGTGTGTGTATGTGTGTGTGTGTGTGTGTGTGTGTGTGTTCGTTTGTGTGTGTGTGTGTGTGTGTGCTCGAGATCTGCCCGACTATCACGGCATTCCCTCAGTTCGTGATCGTACGACAATAGGACGAGGAATGTCGCTAGACCCAACAAGACAGGAGCAGGACTCAAAACAGCAGGTTTCCAAAGTTATACCTGCTCTGGAGCCGTACAAAGCGTTGGGTATACTCGCAGCGGCGTCCGCAATTGACTGCCAATCTGTCTGCGGCTGCTGCATGGGTGTGGTGCCTGGAGGAAAATTACAAAATTAGAATGGCGACGACGGTGTGCACATTCAGGAGAACAACAGTCTGTAAAAGATTCTTCAGACTCCAGTTTTTAATTGTCTCACGGCAATCCAAGTATGACTGATGAAGGCTCCACAGTAAGCATAGCGACCAGTTCGGAAACTAGCTCGGGGTTTGTGGAAAACATCCTACTTATTAGAAGAAAAAAGTGCTTAATCCTTGTGGTTAACTAAACTTGCATGATATTAACATATTTGTTTTTACGGATTTTCAAAAGTAGGTTTTTTTCTTTAGTAGCGATGCTGGGTTCCAAATTGTCATAATTTCAGCCAAGTACACCACCTCTTCACGGCTTGTGTGTCGGCTTCTTTTACGTGCAGAGGTTTGATGACGACCGAGGACTAACTTAACGCCTGATGTCAACATATACGGGGCTTTACTTCACAATCCGAAATGGCGGATTCAACCCTCATTGTCCCATGCCCCAAGCGGGAATCACACTTGATCCATATGGCGAGGCATCACTCACCCCTTTCACCCCAAAGGATAATATCGTCATAAGAAATGCGTCTTCCAAGCTTCATGTCCCGGCTCGATGCTACTTGGAAAAGGTAAAAAGAAATCCTTTTTTTACACCAACAAGGCGCTAGCTAATTTTGAATCTTATATTCATCATTACGTAGATTTTTGAAAAACAAGTCCAGTAATATTTGAACAAACATGTTTACCTGTGTCATCAGTCTGGGACTGCTGTTGCCCTCCCGGCATGGTTCGACTTGCCAGGTTTCTGGACAGCGAGAAATACACGCCCTACACCAGGCGGGGTCCGAAACACAATGTACAATAAAGCCTTACGTTTAGAAATTAAAAAAAAAACAATGATGAAAGAAAACCATATTGTGTGGGTGGCAAGATATCGTATGTTTTCCAAGCGAGACAAATCATGTATAGACGTAATCGTTTTATTTCTTTGTTTCTTACATATTGATAGAGAGGCAGGCTCGAAAACAACCTTTAAAGACTTTCTACTTTTTGATCATGTTTTGCAAACTATAAGCTTTATTGCATTAATCTATACATGCACCCAAAAGAGAAAAACAATTTTTTTTCATTCCTTTTTTTTCGTCTGGTATTTTCCTTGTTCGTCACGCAATAGGTAGCCATGTTTTGCGTTAATACATACATTTGTAGATTTTCGAAAATAGCATATTTTCAAAATCATCTTTATCATCTCTAAGACAAAGGCAGGGACAATGTGGCTCTGCACTCAAGTTAGCAACTTACTTGAACAGCGCCACAAGCAAAGAACGGTATAAACGTAACAAACGTAGCAAAGATAACAACAACAGTGATATAATAAGTTTATTGCAAATTCATGCCCGAAGGCTAAATGCAAATAACATACATAAAAGAACAGTGTACAAAATAGGTATAAAAGCTGCTTATCTAAATTATACAAATGTAATTGTCTATAACTAGGGAAGGGTTTGACTTCTCTTTTGTAAGCAATGGAAGGCGTAATGTCCCACCTTTTCTATAATTTGTGGGTTTTTGGTAGTTAAAAGAAGAATAGTCTTTTCTTTGTCTGTAAGCTTAGGGAAATTCGGATAGATTTTAGTGGTCTGAATAGACAACTCATTTCGTGCATTATCATGAAATGAACAGTTTGAAATAAAGTGTATTTCGTCTTCCACGGCATTTGTATTGATATAACATATAACGTGGCGCGCCAACATCCCCCCCCCCTAAGTCATGGAGTGTTGTGACTTCTATATCTGCTTGACGGACGTGTGCATCAGTCAAAGAGAGCTACGGCTTTGTGTCTCCAATGGAAATTTGTGTTATAGAGTGAAGTGTTTTGAGATTTCTGTACCTGTTTGACTCTAGTTTTCATCTTTTTACTTAAATGAATGTAGCAATGAGCATATCATACCATAATGTGTAAAATGCGTTATTCTTGTTCTTGTCGTTTTGATACAGTCCAAACAGCGTAAAATATCCCCATGACGTGTTTGTAAGTGTTCTCTTTCATTTGGAGCAAGCGATCTGGAAACTGTGGGTTCTGTATTGAATGATCTGGTCGACGTGGCCATTTGTACCAACAATGTAACCCGGATGTAGAACCAGAAAACGTATTTTAAATTTGATTTAAGTGCTGGCTCCTTTTCATCATCATCATCATCATCATCATGATCATGTAACCCGGATGTAGAACCAGAAAACGTATAAATTCTAGGGGCTGCCACGGATTTACCCGTGTCCCCGTACGCGTTGTTTTTAGGCATGTTTTGCTGCTTTAAAGTTGTCTGTATATTGTTGTTCAAACGTGGGAAGTATAGCTGGCTCTGCAGGGAACACGATTGGACTCACTTCTCACGCGACAGGCACCTAGCTGCGATTCTGTGTGGACTTTTCTGTGATCTGTGCGTGGTGGTACGCAACAGCTATGGCGTCGCTATAAAGAAGATATATGAATGAATGAATGAATGAATGGTTTATTGAATGAATGGTTTATTAGGAAAAAGTGTAACATGGCAGCTAAAAGCTGAATTACGTACACTGTACAATCATATATCACATTATCTTAAAAACACAAGGAAAATACTTAGAACGTCTTGACATACATTATCAAAATATCCATAACGGTTAAAACGAATCAAATTTATCTACAACTCGGTGACATAACAAGATTCTTAAAAGGTAATGAAACAAACTATTCTGTATCCCATTGTGATTAATTGTTTAGTAAGTGGACTAGATAGGGTACTGGGGAGTTCTTGTAGCGGTTAGTTCTGCACTTGATGTTTCTGAGTTTCCCACAGTTTCTAGTGTTTCTGCCATGTAGTTCCCCCACTGTAGGTGGGAGGAGTTCGGGGTTAAGTTTGTTCGCAAATTTTCGGCATAGGTCCTCTCGACGGTCGCTCAGTGTCTCAAGACCTGTTAGCTGCAGGGCTGAGTCATAGGTGGTGTATTGTCCTCTCAAAATTGTGCGCAGCGCCCTCTTCTGCACACGCTCCAACCTGGTAACCTGCATGCATGTAAGTCCGGCGTTCCACACAGGGACACAATATTCCACCACAGGTCGTACAAATGAGGTATAGACCTTAAGTAAGTCCAGAGCTGACAGATGGAACGTTCCTAGGCGTCTTAACAGAAACAGACGGCTGTTGGCTTTTGAAAGCATCTGTGACACGTTGGCCTCCCACTTCAGATCAGCCTGCATCAATAACCCAAGCAGACGTGCGACTGCCACGTTCTCCAGTTCTTTCCCATTAATGGTAAGAGGCAGCGGTGGGGGTGGACGCATCATGAAGCAGAAGGTCATGACTTTGCATTTGTCGGCGTTCAAGAGCATGTGGTTCTGTTCTGACCAGTGGTTGAAATTGTCCAGCTCCTCTTGCATGATAGATGGTTGTTGATAGTGTCTCGATTCCGCCATTGACAGGTCGTCCACAAATTTCCATTCTAGCACACTGGGGGGGATTTCTCTAACTGCATCGTCAAAGACTGCAAGGAAAATAACTGGACCAAGCAGTGTACCTTGAGGGACGGAACATGTCAGTGTCTCCCAATCAGAAAGCTCACCGCTGTATCGAACGCGTTGGCGGCGTGTAGACAAAAAGTCACAGATCCACGAGATAATGGATGATCTTGCTCCAAGTTTAAACAGATTTGATCTGGGCCTGAGGCTTTCCCCACCTTCAGTTTGCGCAGAACGTGATTAACTTCCCAAGGGTGGACCTCTGGCGGCTGGGACTCGCATGGCAGGTAGGCTGGTAGTTGGGCGGGGTCCAGTCTGGGGCGACCCTGTGCAACTCCGGCAAACTGCTTGTTGATATAGTTGGCAATAAAACGACTGTCCGCATTCTCGTTCCCCGGGATGTGGATAGAAAGGTCCTTCTGTTGCAAGTTGAGTATAGTTTTGATTTCTTGGTACCATTTACCTGGGTTGTCTCTCTTAAGTTTCTCGACTCGGTTACAGTAGTGTCTCTTCCTTGCTCTCTTGACTTCTCTGTTGATCTTATTTCTGAGTTGTTTCCAGAGGTACATTTTCCCTTGCGAGAAAGCGTCTTGACGTTTTAGAATGAGTGACTTGAGTTCAGGTGTTACCCATGGTTTGTCAGTTGGATGCATCTTAACTCGTCGGACGGGGAAGTGCGTTTCGATGGCATTTTGGAGTGTCTCGTAGAACTTGGCTGTCTTGTTCTCACACGTTTGTTCACCGTAGACTTCCTGCCATTCATGGAAGCAGACCCATTGACCAAATGCGCGAATGTCGGAGTCCCGCATGGGGCGCACTGTTTTGATTTTGGTTCTGTTCTGAGATTTCCGGATGTTTGTTTTCCATAGGGCCATGTTGTGGTCGCTTAGCCCAAGTGGGCTTATCACTTCGGGTTTCTGGTAAAAACGTTGTAGGTCCGTTATGATCACATCCAGTATAGACTGCCCTCTGGTTGGTGTGTCGACTACCTGGACCAGCCTATTTCCCTTGCAGATGTCAGTAGTGTCTAGTCTGTTAAAATCTCCGAGGAGAATCAGGCCTGCTTCGGGGTGCTTTGTTCTAATGCTGTCTGTTCCCGTGAGCAGGTGCTCCACGAGTGTGTCTTGGTGGCGGGATGCTGGCGGGTTGTACACCGTACAGATAAACAACTCGGACAGTCCTCTTGGTAGGCGTCTGGGCCTAACGGAGATCCACAGGCATTCTAATTCGGGTGGCACCGCTATTTCTTGTACAACTTTTGCCGGTAATGAGTCCTTCACGTATAAGGCTACTCCACCTCCCCTCCTCTCAGTGCGGCTTCTGTAGAACATGTTGTAGCCATCCATATTCAAACATGCCTCTGGCATGGCAGCGGAAAACCACGACTCTGTCACAGCAGCAATGTCAATGTCATTGTGTAGCAATATTGTCTGGAATTCCTCTAGTTTGTTTACTAATGATCTGGGATTGCACAGCAAGATGGATGGCATGTGTTGTTGAGATCGGTGCCTATTGTCGGCTTGTACTTTCTCAACGTCCCGAAGGGTTTTCGGCTTAGTGAAGTGAGACCACTTAAACTGTCTAGGAGGTAGTTTATGACGAGTATTACTTAACAAAACAGGAATTGATCTGGGTCTGTTCTTCCCACTACGGCATCCTCTAGCATGGAAGTTTTTCTTCTTAATCCCGCATTCGATGATGGCTCTCTTGGCTGTAACAGTCAATTTTGAGTAAGAACTGAGTGCCCAGAGGGCTAAAGACGAATACGACATGACGCTTTGAAGGGCCGTGTTCATGATGACCTGTAGTAACCCGACGTAGGCATCCAAACAGGTAAACAACAAAAGGTAGACGTGTTTCTCAGTTTTGTACTGTTAGGATCGCCTTACAGCTTCTCAGGCTTTACAAGTAAGTCGTCCAGTAACTCATGAGTTAAGTGTCACTGACTACCTCACCATTTTGGTCCGTAGACGCGGAGTTAAGTCGTGGCTCGGGAGCATTCCTTTGTCTAAGCGTTGTTGCCCTCCCTTCACAGCGGCGTCACTCCAGAAACATCTCAGAAAACCCAGTCAGTCAGCACAAAAACGTCCAAAAGTCTTGTCATAGTTACAAATAAAGCTCCCTGCACAAGTTGTTGTGTTGATTCCTCATTGATGGCAACTTACAGCACCATAAATTCCACTTCAAAGGATAAAAAGACTAGACGGCTAAAAAGTTGAATTCCTATGTACTTGCCGGGCATCTACCCAACCCCTACAAACCCATGAGAAGTCGACGCTGAGGAGAGCAGGACTACTCAAGTCGCTGTACAGGCCGAGGGGATGTAAAGGTGGGAGACATAGAACACGTAGAATTGAGGCTGTTGTTGGAAATAGGCCATCCACCATTATGCTGGGGAATCCATTGACATGCAGATTAGCAGGGAAGCAACAACACGACTCGACATTCCTGTCCAAGCCCATGCGCCTGCCTAACTCTGTTATACAAGTCCCAGTCGCCACTCCAGCGGCAACGATCCTGTCTACCAGCACAAGTCCAGTCAAGAACACGAACTCTCAGAACTCTAGAACTGAAAAGACTTGTAACCCACGCCAGATCGTTGTACCATCCATACTCTTGTGTAATGCTCGCTCACTAGTTAACAAACTAGATGAATTTCATTCTGTATTGTTAAATGAGAATATTGATGTAGCTGCGGTATCAGAAACATGGTTCCACAATGACGTTTCTGCTGATTTCTGGTCCGTTGACGGATACAATGCGTACTGTAAATCCAGACAGGACAAACGGGGTGGTGGGGTCGCTCTGTACGTGAAGGACTGTATAGCTGCACGACAACTCACGACCATTGATGTACCTTTGGATGTTGAATGTATATATATGGCTCATGTTAAGGCCTAAGCGCCTTCCTAGAAAGATAACTTCGATTGTTACTTGTGTCGTATACGCTCCGCCTCAAACTTCATGTGAAGATATATTAAGGCAGCACTTGTGTGATACTGTTGACAAGCTCAGATCCCAGTACAACGATGTTGGTGTCATGATAATGGGTGATTTTAACCACATTGATGTAGCTGACCTTTATTCTGGAAATGGTCTTCGGTAGATTGTTGATGTACCTACCAGATTAGAAACTACTCTTGACTTGATCATTACCAATCTCACTGAATACTATAACCCTCCCTCTGCAACTTCGCCCCTCGGTCGCGGTGATCACAACATTGTGCTGTTGACACCGAGGCACCGGGCACTCCAGAACCAGGCCACGAAACGTCAGACTCGACCGATGAAGGACTCCAGCATCCGGTCGTTTGGCCAGTGGGTGACCCAGCACCAGTAGGATGAGGTGACAGCAGAGCAGGGGACACAGAACAAAACCACTGCCTTCTACCGGACATTACAACAGGCAATAGCAACGCACTTCCCACTCAAGTCTGTACGGATACATGTGCGCGACAAACCCTGGATTTCTCCAAGTATCAAGGCAAGCCAAGACAGCGGGCTTTCAACCGACAGAAATGGGAATACTGGCGTAAACTCCGCAACAAGATTCAGAGGGAAATCAAGACAGCCAAGAACCAGTTCTACAACACCAAAGTCAAGAAGCTGAAAAGGGAAAACCCGAGAGCTTGGTTCAAGGAGCTGAATGTTCTAACAGGCAGCCAAAGGAAGGAGATGACAGTTCGGGTAGAGGGAGCAGACCCAGAAGACCATCAAGGCATAGCGAACAAAATCAACGACACCCTCACCAACATCACAACATAACAAAGAGGGCAACACGACAAACACATAAATTGGACCTCATACCAACTCGCACAAAGAGATACGCTAGCTCCCTACCGTATATTGTAAAACTCATGAACAATAAGATGTAATGGACTTTTCATGTATACAGTGTAGTGTCGATTTTAACGTGCCGTGAGATTTAATTGTTGTATTAGTATTTCATGGTGTGTATAAGAGATTCAACGCTATGTCATGGATTCCGCAATTCAGTCCTTTTGGGCTGCGAAGAGATTCAACGAATAAACCAGTCATAATCTAATTTAAGTGCTGGCTCCTTTTCATCATCATCATCATCATCATCATCATCATCATCATGAAACCCGGATGTAGAACCAGAAAACGTATTTTAACTTTAATTAAAGTGCTGGCCCCTTTTCATCATCATCATCATCATCATCATCATGTAACCCGGATGTAGAACCAGAAAACGTATTTTAACTTTAATTAAAGTGCTGGCTCCTTTTCATCATCATCATCATCATCATCATCATCATCATCATGAAACCCGGATGTAGAACCAGAAAACGTATTTTAACTTTAATTAAAGTGCTGGCTCCTTTTCATCATCATCATCATCATCATCATCATCATGAAACCCGGATGTAGAACCAGAAAACGTATTTTAACTTTAATTAAAGTGCTGGCTCCTTTTCATCATCATCATCATCATCATCATCATGAAACCCGGATGTAGAACCAGAAAACGTATTTTAACTTTAATTAAAGTGCTGGCTCCTTTTCATCATCATCATCATCATCATCATCATCATCATCATGAAACCCGGATGTATTTTGACTTTAATTAAAGTGCTGGCTCCTTTTCATCATCATCATCATCATCATCATCATCATCATGTAACCCGGATGTAGAATCAGAAAACGTATTTTAACTTTAATTATAGTGCTGGCTCCTTTTCATCATCATCATCATCATCATCATCATCATTATCATGTAGCCCGGATGTAGAACCAGAAAACGTATTCTAACTTTAATTTAAGTGCTGGCTCCTTTTCATCATCATCATCATCATCATCATCATGTAACCCGGATGTAGAACCAGAAAACGAATTTTAACTTTGATTCAAGTGCTGGCTCCTTTTCATCATCATCATCATCATCATCATCATCATCATCATCATCATGTAACCCGGATGTAGAACCAGAAAACGTATTTTAACTTTGATTCAAGTGCTGGCTCCTTTTCATCATCATCATCATCATCATCATGTAACCCGGATGTAGAACCAGAAAACGTATTTTAACTTTAATTTAAGTGCTGGCTCCTTTTCATCATCATCAACATCATCATCAAGAAACTTTACTTTTCTAAACCCCGATCTTATCATCATCTTCACGTAGCCCGGATGTAGAAGCAGCGTGGAACTCATCTAAGACCTAACAGGTGGGAACTACCCATGGGGCCATGCGAACGCGCGAACTTCAAAATGGCGACTGAACATCTAAATGGTAACGTTATAGCGTGAGGAAGTTCTGATAAAACTTCGGCCCTGGAAAACGGAAAACATCTGTGTTGCGCGGTGAGTAGCACTTAACTTTGTCCCTCTGTAACCTGCTGAGCGTTTCTGACCAAACTTGCGGAGAAACGAAGCAACACTACAGACATTCTCCGAGTTTGTTACGGCATTACATAACGGAGCGGCCCTAACTTAACTACGACATGTTATCACGTTCTAAGCAAACCCGCAGTCTATTTGTAAAGGTGTGTGGGACAATAAACCCATGAAACACGAGCTTCAATCTTGTACTCTACTTATAACTGAAATTACAGCTTGTGGTGTCTGGAGAAAACGTAGCATTTGAAGCATGAAACTAACACTGAAATACGAATCTTTGTGTCTTTTGCTCTCTTTTCAGTCATATTTCTACAATTTGCCCGATATTCCAATTATGATATGAAGGGTATACAAATCCAGTTCACGCACAGCACAATGGCGTGGCTTTAGAACTTTGAGACTATCAAAAGTCAATGTGATAAGGTAGATTCAACTTGTGAAGAAATTACCTAAAACACTGACTCTTGGATTGCTCAATTCCTACAATAAGGGCTCTTTCAGATTTGATCCGATTTTTTCTTAACATATACATATTGTACAATACCGCAGTACAACATTTTCTGATTACGATAGTACCGTCAAAACTGCACAAGAAGACCATTTAGGGGACGGATAAAACCTGGTCTATGTGGACGCTAGGGACAGACTTCTGAATGCTTGTGTCAAAGGGTAAAAATAGCTAGGAGATCAACAAAAAGGGGTCACAATGTTCAGGTGGTCCTCTCTGAACATGTAGAGGTGACCACTTGTGCACATGTGACTGTATATCAATTAACATGCAGGTAAGGGTTTGCAACAAATAAATACCCATGAATTTTTGTTCAATACCAGTAAGTCAGACCAAAAGGCAGACACACAGTTCTTATTTCACAGACTTTATTCTTCAGGTTTCAACAAGAACTTACAAATCTTACATTCCATACAAAAAATTATCACTGGTCTAATATTTTTCAGCATTTTGCAACAACTTTTTTTCTGACATCTTACACAGTTTCTAACTTATCACACAACAAACCCTACTGTACATGTAACTAAACACATGAAATAGCCGACACGAATTCCATGTGTTGGTTGTCAGACTAAGAAAAAAAACTATAACACTGGACTAAATGGAAGATCAACATGAAAACAGGGTCTGAGGGAAAGTCTGTACCTTGGTGCACACAGTTTCAGATGGTTAGATTCAAGTTTTCCTCCCTGCCTTTTGTTTTCATTTTGTCCTCTTGTTAACACTTTGATTAAAAACATCTAAGAACTAAGGAAATAAATTGATGTGGCCTAAATGTACTCCAACCAACTAAGCTATCCTGAAAAGTCACTTCTCATAATATCAGTATTTCTTACATTATCACAAAGTTGCGGTTGGTTGGTTTAAGTTCGCAGTAAAGATTCTACCCGAAAACCCCGAACATAAAACCAGCACGAACATTTCTGCATGTACAGTATTTCTTACAAAGTCCCCAAAGAGGATGTATATAAAAATAGAGTTGACTTTTCCTTCCTCCACACAGGGAAGAACAGTGCACTGATCCATGTAAATCTGTCAGGGGATGCAAGAGGGGGTTACAATGGGGAGGACCATGTCAACTTTTCTTAACCTTCTCCCTGCTGCCTAACTCTGTAACCAAAAGGGAGTTGGATGCCAAATGGCTGCTTCAGTGTGCTAAAGGTTAAAGTCTAGTCCTATAATCTAGAGGGGTAGAGTACTATCAGAAAAAAACAACAACAGCGGATCAGAAAAAAATCTGACTTTCAACCACAATATCTGCTTGGAGATTACAATCCTACAAAGCTACCTTTCTCTACAGGCATGTACTATACAAATTCCCCCCATGTGTAGCCTCCTTGCTGTGTCACTATTGCTATATTTTGTGACTAAGAATCAATAAAATGGCAACTGTACAGAACATCACAGTAAGTTGTTTCTCTGAATTGCTTCAAAATGTAACAAATCTAGCAAAAACGTTCCTTCACACTATAAGTTCTTCATAAATCTGGAAGATACTGTGACATTTCTAAGAATACTGCACAAAATTTTCCTCCCTTTTCTTTAATCAAAAAGAAATCAGAAACAGCTAATGCAATTTTCAGGTCAAAAGAAAATAACAGAGATAGGTAAGGCAAGCACAGCATTGAATATTCACATTCAAAAATTGCAGGCTATCATTTCACATTTCTCTCATTTCAATCTTAGTAAATCTGGTAAGAAATAAGGGTGATAAGTGTCATTACCATATTTTGACTGGTTGTGTGAAGGTCTCACATATGCGTGATTTAACACTTGTGATGTAAGCTACACAATATGTACACATGTCTGAAACATTGATAGGATACCCGATTACCAACTCAAAATAAATATATCTACAATCATGTTTCAAGTTGCTGCAATGTCTTGTAACATTCTTAAGATCTAAGTTATCTTGGCGTAAGAAATGTTTTTAGATGAGGTGGAATTTATAGAAATTAGTTTCCAAGCAGACGTTAGGGAGGCTAAATTGTTAAGGCTTTCACAGCTGCCCTTTTCTGCATTAAACTGCTTCCCTTGGAAAACGTAACAATTTAAGCTCCCAACATCTGCTTGGAGACTATAAGAACCCAGGAAGAAATTTGAAAGTCTGTCCTTCTGAAGTCCAGCATTTCAAGTCTCTCTATGTATAAAGGGTATTGACAATTCTGCCATTCCCCTAAGTAATTCTCGTGATACTTTCAACGCCAGTACAAGTGTGGCAACTCCGTAGCTGACTGCATGTTGACCCCCCTCCCACCATTAGCTCTAACTTGTCTGCTTGTCTTAACCCCCCCCCCCCCCAATGCCCCCCCCCCCCAAATGTCACATGATCTACATGGGCAAAGAAGATGCCTGGACTGTACCAAATACTGTAAATCACTTTAATATAGCGGCAGGAAAATATAGCGGTTTGGGGAAAATGGAGTAGGTCACTGCACTTAATTTTAACGGTTTGAACAAACATTACTGTCTCAAATATTAGTGATCAAATATTAGCGATGATGAAATTTTAGCGGTTGACTAGTGACAGTTAAATCAGCTAAAATTAAGTTACAGCTAACAAATCAAGAATTACAGTACTATCTATAGGGGTAACAGTTGGACTGCACCACTGCTGAAGCTAGGGGTGTGTTGGACTGTACTACTGTTATAACTATAGATTTGTTGGACCGTACTACTGTTGCAGCCAGGGGTGCTACATGGACTGTACTACTGTTGCAGCCAGGGGTGTGTTGGACTGCACCAGGGGTTATAGCCAGGGGTGCTACTTGGACCGCACCACTGTTATAGCCAGGGGTGCCAGGCCGGGTCCATGCGACACAGGTTGTCAGGGCTGTTGGCTGCCGCCACCAAAGTGCTGACTTTGCTCTCTCCACCCTCGAACTGGGCCAAGTCTGAAACACAAGTAGACAGTTAGTACTGAACTGCTGTATAACTGCTGTATAATCATTCATACAGAAGATTTGCACTGAAAATAGCTACAAGCTCCAGGCACCAAGTCATTGGTAAAATGCAGAGGGACTTACTCAGTCTGTACCCTGCTTATGAGCCCCCCCTACTGATTTGTAACGGAACTGCAGACTTACTCTGTAGCCGAGTCATGATTGCGTTGACGGCTTTGTTCACCATGGTGATCAGCACCGTACATGAGCCCCCCCTACTGATTTAAAACGGAACTGCAGACTTACTCTGTAGCCGAGTCATGATGGCGTTAACAGCTTTGTTCACCATGGTGATCAGCACCTCTCCATCCATGTCCTGCGGTTGGGTACTCCCCACGTGCAGCTCATCCTGTTTCTATGGCAACAACACAACAAACAAACATTCAGGTCAACATAACAAATAAAGAAACAAGAAAGGCTGATCAGTTTGCTGCTTTTGTAACTTAAGTAATATTGTGTGAAAGTTCAAACATCATTAAACCTCCAGGAACCTTCAGAATTTCCAGGAAGACTTATTAAGCAATTTCCAGGAAGACCTCAGGAATTTCCAGGAAGACTTTAGGAACTTCCAGGGAAACTTAAGAAATTTCTAGGAGGACATGAGGAGTATCCAGGAAGACTTAATGAATTTCCAGGAAGACTTAAGCAATTTCCAGGAAGACCTTAGAAATTTCCAGGAAGACTTAAGCAATTTCCAGGAAGACCTTAGAAATTTCCAGGAAGACTTAAGCAATTTCCAGGAAGACTATAGGAATTTCCAGGAGCAGCACTGGTACTGGCAGTCAGTCACCTCCAGGAAGACTAAGCAGCCCTCAGCTGGTGACAGATTTCTGTGCCCAGCTGGCAAAGTGTTCTGCTGTGCAGCAATGTTCATACATCGCCGGCAACGACGTGTCAGATCACCCATTAACAAGACAGAACGGCACATCTTACAGCCTCTTCTGTCAAGCGCAGAGCGGCGGCGTTTAACAGTCTTTACAAACTGTGAACATCAGTCTGGAGAGCGATCGAACTCCAAGTTGCTGAGTCAGGAAGTTCTTTAGATAACCACGAAGCTACATAATTCCTGGCAGGTTCACAGAGGAAACTGCTGAGTCAGGAAATCTTACTTTGTTAGGCACAACTTTGGCTGATTCAAACTTTATAAATTACTTCTCTTTGCTTGGCTTGGCTTCGCTGACAAAGATTTCAGGGGTAGGGTCCACTTCTGTTACATGCCCTCTGGTGGCTGACGAGTCCGATGCGGGACATGCATAACTTATATTGTATATGAATATCATAGTCAACTAATACACTTTTAAGTCCATTATGACATACATGTACACGTGCCCATCACTATACATGTATGATAAGATCTGTGGTTCCAAAATATTTTACTTTGAAATTCTGATATTGCAAAGATCAAGGTAGAACAACACTCAAGGCCTTGAAGGTTCCTCATCAAATGTCGAGACATTTTAGCCTGAAAATTCGAATACAAAATTTTCAGGAACTGGTTTAACTCCAGGAACCATGTAGGATTTTTTTAGAACAGAACAATCAATGGAGTGGGGGCACCAAGGATCCAAGGATATCAAGTGCTTATTTATTTGGTGACTTTAGACTTGTAAAAAAACCCTCCCCCTTAGTGCAAGATGAAAAGATCATGTTTCAGGTACAATGCTGATGTTGGCACGTCCATATCCACAATCAATTCCGTACATAATGTGACTATCCGTCTTCCCCGCAGGTTTGCCTCATGCACGTTAGGAGCTTCAGAAATCCATAGGTTCTGCCGATGAGAGCCCTCTATCTGTGCTTTTCTGTCGGTCAACACCCTCTACACACAGCAAAGTGGGAGGATCAAGTTCCAGGAACTTTCTTCCAGGAAGAATATCTATAATTATACTGTGCTAGGGTTGATACATGACGTACGTCAATATGTCTTGTTTATCGGGTTTGTGTCACAGGAAGCCAATATCTGGAACTCAAACTTGCTAAAAACCTTTTCGAGGTAGGATCATGTTCCAGGAATCTTCAGGATCTTGCAGGAAGAGAACAGATACTGGACTGGGGTGGATCTTTATGAATGTACAATTGCAGGTCAATATGTCTCCTTTATCAGGTTTACGTCACAGGAAGCTAATATCTGGAACTCAAACTTGCACAGTCAAATGTAAAAATGTACAGACAGGATTAATCTGTCCTGTGGCTAAAATACTACAGTATGTGTTTTCTTTGGCAGGCTTACGTCACACCATCACAAGCTCAGGAAGGAGTCTAGAAAGTTTATCAGAGCTGATTAAACTTGTCAAAGTTAAACACTTCCCCTCAGTGTCACATTGAACTTCCAGGAACCTTTGTAATTTCCGGGAACAGCAGGGACACAGGCACAGTTACAGCGTATCACAGTTACACATTTCTTCATCAACTTCCAAAACTCAACACTAAAAAACTCTATTTGTGACTTTAACTTCTGAAGAACCTCCCCCTGGAGCAGATTAAGTTCCGGGAAAATTTAGGAATTTCCTGGAGCGGCACAGTCCCAGACAGGGATGACTGATCTGTAGGTATCTTCAGCACGATTGCATCATGACATCACATGGTGATACTCAAGAGCTAGTCTGATAGCCTGTTAAGAGCTCTTTTTTAAAATCTGATGACAAAAAACCTTACACCATTGAGACAATGCAATAATTCATCAGGTGTTAAAAAAGTATACGTTGTTTAATTTTTCATACAATCCAATAAGGCTGTACGTGCTTGTGTGGGTCCGTGGTGGCTCGTTAGTGCCATGCTTAACGAGCGTGTGTTGTGAACATGTCTGTCCGTCATCGTGACGGATGGGGAGGATTATAAACTTGTCTGGAGATTATACAGCATTCCTGATCGCCCTCGTTAAGGTGAGTCTGGGAGGCAGGAATAACGGGGTTCTGCGGTTCACGTCACCTCACAGGGGCAGGAACAACAGGTACATTGTGTAGACAATGGGAGTAACACAAGCTACAAGTCCTACACAAATCCAGCATAGCAAATTCACTATGTAGACTATCCCACCTTTGAAATTAATAAGTACAACGCACATTGATGAAAAGGACATTCTTGCACATGGAATGTAACTCAATGATCACTATTGTATGAAAATCAATGTGAAGTAGGAACCATTTCTGGTGTGTCTATTTGTCTCTCTCTCTCTCTCTCTCTCTCTCTCTGTCTGTTTCTGATCTAATTTGGCCAGCATAACTCAAGAAGCTATGGATGAATCGTGATGTTATTTGGTCTTGAGCTCAATTTTGGGCCTTCCTCCCTTGTCTCTGCTGTACTGTTTTAAAGAGACTTTTCCATCATTCTATGTGCATAACAGTAACATTCATTAATATGAGCATAATAATTACCTTCTTGTGCCAGTAGATGAGCTCATCCCTCATTAATTTGCACATAATAATTACCTTCTTGTGCCAGTAGATGAGCTTGTCCCTCATTAATATGCGCATAATTACCTTCTTGTGCCAATAGATAAGCTCGTCCCTAATTAATATGCGCATGATAATTACCTTCTTGTACCAGTAGATGAGCTCGTCCCTCATTAATATGCGCATGATAATTACCTTCTTGTACCAGTAGATGAGCTCATCCCTCATTAATATGCGCATGATAATTACCTTCTTGTGCCAATAGATGAGCTCGTCCGGCATTAATATGCGCATAATAATTACCTTCTTGTGCCAGTAGATGAGCTCGTCCCTGAGCACGGCCCTCAGAAGACTGTCGAGTTTGAAGTTCGGCTGGACGAAGCATCGCGCGGCGGCGATCATGCAGGAGGTCAGCACGCCGCTCACGCCGATGGGTGTCAGGAAATCCGATATGTTCGGGGTCAGGCGGAAGGGGACGGGTCGGTTTGCGTCGAGGTCTCCTGTTATGGGGAGAGAAATACAGAGTCAGCTCCAGGGAACAAATATAACGTCACACTCAAACCTGCACAAGTGACCACCTCTACATAAGGACCACATGGCCAATGTAGCACTTTTTGCTGGTCCCTTAGATGTAGATAACTCTTACTACTGACAGCAGCATTAAGAATCCTGTCTAGTGACCACATGTCCACATAGACCAGATTTTAGCAGTCCCTTGAGTGGTCTTGGGCACTTGTGACTTGAAAACATCTTTCAAACTGAAACGTAACCATGAGTTTAAAATTGATACGGAAAACAGCCTGCCTGACTCCATCGTTGTAAGAAGTCAGTAGAATTCATGTCCTATGGATGTGATATAGTCACGAAGTCAGCAGCTGCTCCTTGCCACCCGTGAAATACAGTCGATACGACAGATATCTCCGATCTTATCTGGCCAGGAAATATTACACACCCTCCCGGGAGGAAAGGTTTTCAGTCTGATACAGTTCTGTGTGCTCGCATCATACTGAGATGTGTCAAACAAACCCGTGTTAGTTTTCTAATCTAGTTCCCCGTGTTAATTAGCCTAACGATGGTAATGAGAACTATCCTAGCAACGAGGGATGGAGGCTTTCCCCAGAAATATGAGGCATGAACCAAGAACTAGATAGAGTTGTTTATACTTTGGTGGAAGTGGGGGTGTAACCAATGCACTAGATGTGAGTTTGTGTCATACTCTGCATGCCAATTTTTTAAATCTTTCTGACAGTGGCCATGAAAATAACCCTGTAGCAGTGAGAGATGCCGGTAGTGGCTTTCAAAAGAAAAATGGGGTATAGACTCAGCATTAGATGGAGTTGTTCATACTTCGGAAGTTGGGTGTAACGGCTGCACTAGATGGAGTTTTGTCAATTACAAAATGTACTTTGGAAGCCAACTTTTCGTATCTACCCTTGACAGTGGCAATGGAAGTCATCCTAGCAAAAATAGATAGTGGCCATGGTTTTCCCCCAGAAATATGATAGAGTTGTTCATACTTTTAAAGTGGAAGTGTAACAACTGAACTACATAATCTGGAAGCCAACTCTTCCTATCTACCCCTGACAGATTGGCAATGGAAGTCATCCCAGCAATGAAAGATAGTCACTGTGGCTTTCCCAAGAAATATGGGACATACAACCAGCTATAGAAGCTGGTATGTTCCGCCGAAGGGCGGTTATACCGGCTACATAGATAACAGATACAGCAATAGACATAGAAGTTTCATACTCGTGAAGCCAAGTTCTCCTATCTACCACTGACAGAGGCAATACAAGTCATCCCAGCAATGAAGGAAAGTGGCTTCCCCGAGAAATATGGGGCATACACTCAGCAATAGACGTAGCAACTCAGCAATAGACACAGCAGTTTCATACTCTGGAAGGCAAGTTCTCCTATCTACAGCTGGCACTGGAACTAATGCCACCAGTTAGAGATAATAGCAGCAGTTTGGAGAAACATGAGGGAGATAGGATCAAAGATATCAGTCTTATATTACACGCACTGTGCGAACGGTGGGTGCCTAACGCACATCACATCCCGGGCACATTCATATGAGCTGCACCGGTGAGCATCGGGGGACGCCGTCGCAGCCCGGCTCGTATATATAACAGTTGGGAAGATAACCAGACACAGAGAGGGAACGTGCTACTATATCTCATGGCTCACCCTGCGAGGTTACAAAGCAAGGGAGCAAACCTTTGAAAAATGGCCTCCAAAAAGTTGGTGAACATTAGCTTACAATGGTGTTCTCATAATAGCATGTGGCCTGATTTATATTTGGTGTGGCATAATTTCTACATAAATCATGATCAAAACCATAATCAAAGACCTATCAGTAAGAAAATCTTCAACGTCTCAATGTCTTGTGTAAATCCCCGTGTTTGGGGGGAGTCACACATCGAGCACATTAAAGAACCTACCACACTTATTGCAAAGAAAATGGGTCCATCCCGGTGTGAGTGGTTCAAAACCTACAGTCCTACACATTGAGGTCACCTGAGTTAGCACCGAATGGACCCTTGCGATCTAGCCCCGCCAATTGTAAGCTCCTTGCAATTCTGCCCCTGGCTGAGAAGACAGAGAAGTCAGCCCACCCAATAAACAATAGCAAAATCTTCCATGTCTCACCGGAGGCGTCGTTGATGTCGAACCTGAAGTACGAGGCGTGCAGCTGGCCGCAGTCCTGCGCCACGTACAGCATCTCGGGGTTCAGCCGCGTCAGGTGCAGCACGAACTCCACAAAACCCATCAGCGCCAGCTGCTGCGTCAGCTGTGGGAGGGGGGCGGTAAGGTTAGAACTGTCAAGGTCAACTGTGGGGAGGGGGGCAGCCAAGTTAGGTGCAGCACGAACTCCACAAACCCCATCAGCACCAGCTGCTGCGTCAGCTGTGGGAGGGGGGCAGTAAGGTTAGAACTCTCAAGGTCAACTGGGGAGGGGGGCAGTAAGGTTAGAACTCTCAAGGTCAACTGTGTGGAGGGGGGCAGGCGTGTCAGGTGCAGAACGAACTCCACAAAACCCATCAGCGCCAGCTGCTGTGTAAGCTGTGGGAGGGGGCAGCAAGATTAGAACTCTCAAGGTCAACTGTGGGAGGGCAGTTTGCATAACAAAACAACAGTACTCATCAAGGTCAATAAGGGGAAGGTGTGAGATAAATATTGGTTGATTGATAGATTGACAAATCCGTACCATTTTCCTGAAGTGGAAGTAGTCGGTGGCGTCGGGGAAGGTGTGCGAGGCCCACTCCTTGAGCATGCTGCGCGGCACCATGTTGGTCTGCACCTCCTTCAGGACGTCCCTCAGCACCTGGTGGCTCGCCTGCGCGCCGCGAGCCTGCACCATCAGCAGCCGCTCGTAGTACCGCGAGATCGGCGCGTCGTGCTCCATCATCTTCTTTGCACATCGCTGGGGGAGGAGGGGAAAAATTAGACAGTCAGGCAAAGTTTATGGAGTTGTAAAAATACTCGACTCCTTATGGCAACATTCTCAAATTTTTCCCCTCAACTTACTAGTATATTGTGTCAACTGATCACTGCGACACACACATGCGACCGTGCAATCAAGTGCGCGCACATACAGACACACACACACAAGCGTGCACACACAAACACTCCTTCTCTCAGTCTCAGTATCTTCTTTGCACATCACTGGAGGAGGGTCCCAGCTGTTACAGGCCGATAGATGATGATGGGAGTCTTGAAAGGGTCTCAATATTTTCTCCTCAACTTATATTGTGTCCGTTGAGCACACACACATGCATCATTCTGGCTCACACAGATGATTTCTTACTCAATCTAAAGGTGGAGCAGAACAAATAACTATGACAGGAAATGGCATCAATGCAGCATAGTCCACAGCAATTGGAGATGCCTTCCTAAAGATTGAGCATAACCACTAGATAATTGCTGTGGCAGGAAACGGCATCAATGTGGCACTGCTCCAAATAATTGGTTCAAGCATCTGCTGGGTTGACAGTTTAGGGAGGGAAACTTGGACAGCCTTATTGGTGTAAAATCACTGCGCCAGTCGGCATCAATGCGACCTTAAGCATGAAAACTTTAAGTGCGGCAGTGAGCAGGAGTTTCACTATAGGGGGAGTGTTTGTCTGGCTGTACCTGTTTGTATATGGAGAGCAGTGAGAGGGACGACGGATTGTCTTCCACCAGGCGCATCTGGGGCGACACCGCCACCACGCGCGGCACTGTGAACTGCAGGTTGCGTCGCGCCGTTTCCTGGGAAACGAGGAAAACACCCAGGTCAATTAAAGGTCAAGGTGTATTGCAGACAGCTATCTTTTGATTCAAGCCATTTCAAACTTTTAGTGTGACAACAATGCAATCAATACACCAATGTTTCTTCACATTTCAGACCATCAGAAATTTGGTCTATCAGTATTCTGTGACATATTCATGAGTGATCTGAATCAAACATGGTTATAATCATAATATTTTTTATATATGAGTAATAAGGTTGCCATGATGCAGTGGTAAGTACATGTATTGTATGCTTAGGCCACACCAATTCAATTTCTTGGTTAACAGATTTTTTTATAAATTTTAGCAAAAAAAAATCATGAAAACAAAACAAAAAGAAGGCTGGGGTGAAAACTTGCATCTGACCCTGTTCACTCCCTGAAATTGTGTGCACCAAAGTACAAACTTTCCTCCGAGATTCTGTTTTCCTGTTGATTTTCCAATCTAGCATTTTCTTAAAAATTTCGTTAACCAAGGAATTAAAATGGTGTGGCCTTTGAAAATAAAATGACATTCTATGACACTTCATTGAAACATTAGCTACATGAGGAACAAATGAAAATGTAAAGCTTCCAACATTGTGCCAATGACATTTGTGTCAATACACCACAATTCCAACAGTGAACAACTTATATACAGGTTTCACTTGTCTTCAGAATCATTCTCAGTCAATGATAACTCTTTAGGGAGTCTATTCAGTAAGTCGTTTTGTATTTTTTGCATTATTCATTTTGCATTATTTCTAAAACGCACCTTTCTCTTCTCCAGGAAGTGGTTGAGCATCCTGAGCAGCTGCAGTACCCTTTCTTCCCGCCGGGAGTCGCTCAGGCACGCGTCATTCATCACCAGGTACGGGTAGATCTGGGTAACACACGTGAACAACTCACTTAGCAAACAAACTACAGTCAGACCTGCCCAAGAAGACCACTTAGGACTTAGGGGAAAGTACGGGTGAACAACTCAGTCATAAAACTAGTCCACACTCATATCAAGTAACTGTAGATCATCATATCATGTAGATCTGGGGAGGGAAGCACAAGTGAACAACTCACTTTGCAAGCAAGTACAGAAAACTAGTCCACACTTATATCATTAGGTACTGTAGATCATAATATCATGTAGATCTGGGCAGGGAAGCACACGGGGGTGAACAACTCACTCAGCAAACAAACTACAGTCAGACCTTCCCAAGAAGACCACTCAGGGGAAAGCACGGGTGAATAACTCACTCAGCAAACATGTACATAAAACTAGTCCACACTTATATCATTAGGTACTGTAGATCATAATATCATGTAGATCTGGGCAGGGAGGCACAGGGGCGAACAACTCACTCACAAAACAAACTACAGTCAACACTCAACAACAACTGAATTTTGGGTTAAACGGACGTCCAGGTGAAATGGGGTAAGGACCCCAAAACGTCCACTTAACCCCAAATCCAGTTGGTATACGTAGTGACCACCCAAGGAGACCGCTCAGGGACCCAATAAAATCTGGTCTACGTGGACAGGTGGTTACTAGAGACATTTTCAAATGAATGCTTATGTGAAATTGGAAAAAAATGTCCGAGGGACCACCACAAAGCGGTCACAATGGGCAGGTGGTTCTTATGTACATGTAGAGGTGGTCGCTAGTTCAGGTTTGACTGTATATCAATACCATACATGTACCAGGTGGTCCTTATATCATTATTTGTTTCTGTAATGTTAGCGGATCCGCAGAAAAGAGCTTTGCAACAGAACTGAGTCAGCTTACAGATGTGATTTTTGTGGCAGAGACTGCCATTCTTGTATAGGGCTGTTTAGCCATAGTCGATGCTGTAGGGCTGTTGTGAATCAGGATTTTACCATGGTCAATACTGACAGACGGAGGCCATATATAATGTTACATACAATGTACAGTGTATATAACCTCACCACTGAAGATGGCAGCTAGGTTGAACGTGAGCAAAATAAAAAATATCAACTTTTCAAGTTCCCATCATTGTTGCTCAAAGTTTCTCCCCCCTCTCCTGTCCATCCGAGCTTACACTACACAGATCACTACCTCTGACCTACACAAGTCCCAAGGAGTGTAGTGAAGGTCACCTTGAGGCCGAGGTGACCCCTGAACTGACCTACCCCCCTCCCCAGGCTCACCATCATCATAAACAGGACTACCAGGGAAACTCAAGGTCAGACAGTAGTCCTCAAGGTCAGAAGGCACCACCATAGTTTCTTGTCCTTCAGTGACTAATCTAAGCCCAAGGTCAAAAATTTGGTCCTTTATTCCTGAAGGTCAGCGAGCCTGAGTAAATTTCCTTGTTACTTCAGGACTAATTAATTCAGGTTCAAACAAAGGTTACACTAGAGTTCAAGTTCGAAAGAGCCCCGCAGAGTTCCTTGTTATTTTCCTGCTAACTATTCCCCCCAGCTGGGGCTGGGTGAAGTGCGGTTTGCTCGGAATTTTAGATTCTTTCCGCTCACGGAGCAATTTGGTGCGGGAAGTGGTTTCCCATGTCTGTGTGAGATCTGACTGGCCTTCAGGGGTTAAGGGTCAGGGTCAGGGTCGGGGTGGGCATCACAGCCGCAGAGGGAGCTGGCAGGTCACCTGCTGATGAAACTAGGCCTGACTTCACAGTTGTGGTGTGCAGTGGAGGGCTCAAAATGGGAAATACGATCATTGTGGCGTCATTGTAGTGTCTACAAAAAAAACTTTCTTTCCTTGAAAAGTTTGGTCCAGTTTGGAGACTTTTTTTTGGAAGGAAAAGGTAGGGTCTAATACATGATATGAAAGTTCCCAGTTTGGTAAAAACTTGTTCAGTTCACCAGTTTCGTTGGCAATAAGGACAGATCTATAGATCTGAGTTGTGTGGTCTGGTATTCAGTGCAGATGGATATAGTAGGCATTGGGGTCAAAGGTAAGCTTTGTTTTGAACTTTGAGCTGTTCTTCGAGTTTGAGCCCATTTTTTAAAACTAGACTCTTGTGGCTTTCTGGTGGAGCACAATTTTTTAAATAATTGAAATTTGTGTTTAGTACTTTTGACGCCTTGTTTCAGTGTATTTTAACATACTGTGGCATCTGCCTTAAGTACTAGGAGAAGTTTTAATATTTACTCATGAACTTGTGAAAGACAGCGTATGTAAGACACTGAGCAGACATTTGAGAACTCACCTTGCCGTTGTGTCCGCGGATGTAGAGTCTGCGGGCGGCGGTCCCGTGCTTGTGAACGATCTCCACGCGAGGCAGGAACTTGGCGATCTTGATGTAGTAGTGGTTGTGCTGTAGGGGCAGACGGAGAAACGTTGGTTAGAGATCAGCCAGAAGAAACGTTGGTTAGAGACTTTGTACTGTGTGTTTGGGGGGGGGGGACGCTGGTTTGAGATCTAAACGATAACAGTTTGATACCCACTTCTTAAACCAAGCTAGGAAGTTACAGACCACATGTATGAGGGATTTTTTATAGCATGTACTTCATAATGCCGTACAAACATGTACTAGGTTTATAGTCCTGGTCTAAAGGATCCTACCACAGACTTTGTCACAGGCACAGTAGTTGTAGGAATTGGGGAAAAAGTTTCCGAGCCCAGGAAGAACTATCATCGAAATAAAAAGCCATTTTGTAACCTGTTTATGTCAGGAAATAGCCTGTCTGACAGTCATCTGAGGCATCATAAATACCCTGAAGACCAGACTCCAATCTAAATGTACATGTATCAAAGCTGCAACATCTACAAGAGCTGAAGTAGCAACACTAAAAGTCAGAAGTACTGTACTCCATCACATCACAGTCACACTCCCATTCTGCATTCTAGTCTCTCTTAATATGAATGAATGAATGAATGAATGAATGAATGAATGAAAAGTATAATATGTAAGATCATCCGTTCTCCAAATTGGTACATTTTCCTAACAACATGTGAACCTGCAGAGCAGGATATTTCTAACCCACAGTAGAGAGAGTTTTCATGAGTAAATGAGTTGGCACTTTGTCTGCTGTAACTTTCACTCATTATCTGCGTGATTACAGAAAATCACTGGAAAAGTTATCAACAAGTCGTCACGACGATCTCGGGATGAAAACTCGGCCCGTACATCACCGCGTCGTACATTTCCCCCGTCTCATCGCGTTGGTACAGCACCTGTGGGAGGGGGGCGGCACTAAACGCCGGGGCTAATGGAGACAGATGGAAGGCTCCATGCATACTGATGGGTGATAAACTGGTCGCACATACGCCGACCGGCTTTACGGGCTGTAAAAACACTCCCTAGGCTGCGCTGTGGTGTTCTCTCGGTTCTCTGATTTAAGAAAATTATGCTGAACTTAAAGAACAATGAGAAATTCTGAAACAAGTTTTAACTGTAATTTCCAACACAAAAATTGGACTTGTCTAACCCAAATTTTCGACTGTATAAAACCAGTCTTTGTCAAGGAATGAGCAATCCACTGCTGAGATGACATCTCAGAAATGATTTCTACCAACACAGATGAACTTTCAAGCTAACAATAAGAACGGTCGGAGGCAAAGTCTGTACGGTAACCGTAACCTTGATACATAGCTCCCTGCCCTCCTCTCTCTCTCTTAAAGGAAAAAAAGGAAAGGAATCTCGAACCAGTTTAGCTCAAATGAACTCAATGAACAGATGAGCTACTCTTCCACTGGTCGTGACAGAGGAGACAGACGCTATGTACAGTATTTACAGGTTCAGTGTACCGGGGAAATTCCCCTAGCTCTTTTCGACAAGCACAATGAACAGTGGACCACGGCTTAACGTCCCGTCCTAAGGACTGCGATCTTTTCCGGTAGCGTGCATGTCGGGTGAGCGACACAGCCGGGATCGAACCCGGGGCTTCTAGTTCCAGAGGCAAGATCGCTAACCACTGGACTACGCACGCTACCTACTTAACACAGTCAGAGTCAAGTTTTACTCCGAGTGCCTAATCTTAATCTTGGTCTCTAAGACTTGCTGAATTTTGCTCCAAAAAGAACCGAGAACCAAGAACATAACTTGCTGTGACCTCAGATAAAATCTCGCACATACGCCAGGCGGCTTTACAGCCAATAAAAACCCTCGCCGATAAAATCTCTCACACGACACGCGCTCCCACGGTGACACGCGGATAAAGAGAGCTTCGACTTTTTGTCAACCTCGAGAAAAAATCAATCCGGTAGCAACAAAGGCGACGGTAATAAGCAGTGAGAAGAAACGTGGTAAACCTCAACGAGTTTCACTCATCAGTTAGAACTTGGCACGCCATTCTCTGCCTTTCAAGAGCAAACTGTTGGAAGCCGACGTCTAAATTTGTTAATCGATACACAGTAAAGTTTTGCATATTACGTCTTGAAAGGTTGGGCTCCCAAATACATTAGACACTTTTTGAATAGTGTTGTCACTAGAACAAACAACTGCTGAATAAAATTGAAGCCTACATCTAAATTCGGTAATTGATACAATGTACATGTATAGTAAAGTTGCACATAGAACTTAAAAGGGTGTGCTTCCTAATATATTATAATCATGACAATATAATTATTTTAATTTCTGTCACTAGACCAACCAACTACTGAATAAAATTGAAGCCTATATCTTAATTTGCTATTCGTTAAACTGTTAGTAAAGTTTTGCATATTACTTGAAAGGGTGTCCTAGAATATCATATGACATTCAATATATAATCTTCATTTCTGTCACTAGACCAACCAACTACTGAATAAAATTGAAGACTACATCTAAATTTGCTATTCCATACACTGTTAGTAAAGCTTTGCATATAACTTGAATTGTTGCAAGGCTGTGCTTCCTATATAATATATTATCATTTAAATATATATAATATTTAAATAGTGTTGTCATTTCTGTCACTAGACCAACCAACAGCTGAATAAAATTGAAATTTGCTGTTCGATCCACCGTATAATAAAGTTTTGCATATTACTTGAAAGGGTGACGTGCTTCCTAATATGTTTTATGACAACATATGACAATATATAATATTAGTGTCGTCATTTCTGTCAATAGACCAGCCAACTGCTGAATAAGATCGATGCTTTATGGGGAGGCAATAAGAAGGCTGGGGTTCAACGACCTGCGAGGAATTCATCATTTGTTCCTTAAAGAAGGCAGGTCAGGCCAAGGAAAATGAACGCTGTGTTTCAGATAATGGTGCTGAAAACAAGTGGGTTGGTAGGACCAGGGGTTCTCTTTGTTTTTAATCTGACACATGTAGTTTAACAATGTAAAACTGAAATGTATCAGGACAATGGATTTTCAGCATCAGATTGTAATCATGTACAGAATCTTGGTTTATTGGTTTATTAAGAAAATCCATTTAGTGATGTGCCCTAAGGCACACCACTAATCTTCCTGGACAAAACAGAATAGACATTGTACAAAGACAAGTAGGGTATGATATATCAATCAACTGAAGGACAATGTTGCACTACACATTCTTACATTAACTATTCAAGGCCTTTACATATGAAATACAGGAAGTCTGTGACAAAATTTGCAAGACTAACGTTACTTGGAGTTCTGCTATTTTCATCTGTCAGATGTTAGTGGCCGACCAAAAAAAGGTTATATAGGGTCTGAAGGATTTTTGCTATTAGTATATAGGGTTGGGAAATACTGTATGCATTTAACTTCACATGGTTTTGACTTCACGGTAGGAAGAAAATTGACTGTTCGTGGTGGTTTGAAGTTCGCGTTTGAGACAATAGTAAACAAGGGGGTAAGAGGGAAATATTTAGTGGTGCTTTTAAGTTCGCGGCGAAGAGCTTACCGCGTAAACCACCAACATAAAACCGCCGGGAACACTTCTGCATTTATAGTAACCAGAATCACAGCGTTTTTCCCGAGGCCTCTGCAAAGTGCTCTGTTTTAAGCCCAAAGATTTACGCCTCTGGCTGCTCCGGCGTCCTGGAAGGCTGCCTCTATAATCAGCACCGTGGCGGCATCGGGTCGTTAAAGTCTATAGAGGTGACACCAGCTGTAAAATCAAGATCTAAACTTCTATAAATTTTCGGACAGGGTTTATTCTTTATTAGAGAGCTTTCTGCTACTTCTTAGTAGCATGCATATTCCGGTGGTTTAAGTTAACCTGTCTCTGGACCGAGAAGTCGTGAGTTTGAGTCCCTGCTGCGTCTCTCACCCGACTTGCACGCTACTGGATTCATAATGGGCATGCAGCTGCTGTGATCCACTGTTCATTGCACTTTGTTGGAAAGAGCTAGCCAAGGGAAATTTCTTTGGTACAATAATGAACGTGTGAATACTGTACATAGCTGAATAACAAATAAAAAGACTCTTTTTACAGAACCAAGAGATTTATTCCACCGACGTTTCGGTGACCATCTGTCACCTTCTTCAAGGCAATTATGACTGGTTCACCTGTGCTGCATTGCAATGTGAACCAGTCAGAATTGCATTGAAGAAGGTGACAGATGGTCACCGAAACGTCTGTGGAATAAATCTATTGTTTGTGTAAAAAGAGTCTTTTTATTCAGTGACTTACCAACCTGATGAAACTATTTACGACTGTACATAGCATCTGTCTTTTCTTTCACGACTATATAGGGGAAGGGTAGCTCAGGAGAGGAGCCAAACATGTAATTTACTTGACATATCCAGCGGAATCACAGCAGAATTATAATTGGACTTAAGCCTGGATTTTAGTCCAACATCCCTTCCCTTCACCCAGCCAGGGTTATGTGGACTAAGTGGGGAAAGCGATCGTGGTCCCACCACAAATCCGGGTCATGCTCCTTGGTGGGGTCAAAAGGCGACGGACTTTCGATTCTGTAGTTCTTCTGATTCTGGGGCTTGAATACAGGCGTGTTGGTAACTGATCACAATGAACTGTGCGAGTTAGAGCAGATATCTATATAGTATGAACCCTGTGATATAAAAATGGGGGTTGACATTAACTCCAGGTTACAATGACAGCTTGTTATAATTAGTGCTGCTTGATTATAAATCATAGTTCTTTTGAGAAGTTTTAAAGACATTATAAGTAGAGTGGAAAAATGAGTTAGAACAGATATCTAGGGACCCTACTGTGATTTAAAGTTGTGGGTTGACTTTCAACTTCAGGTTACTATGAGAACTTAGTCATTGTGAGGGAGACTCCTCAAAAGTAAGCATTCAGACAATCACTTGAAATCTTTGTTAGTACCGCTTGCTTAAAAAAGTAATTTTAAGAAGTTTTAAAGACATTAAGTAGAATGGAAAAAAAAGTAATAATATACAAACTTTAAGTTTCTCACCCACGAAAATGGTAAAAGTTTTTCATGGTCTCGCAAGAAATACGTCCTGTGTTCCAAAATAGACTCAATCCAAACAAATAAATTGAGGTTAGATCTTATAAGAAGTGACTAGAGGTAAGAGCCGACTTCCCAGAGTTCATCACCTTCTCAGGTCCATCTGCTTATTCTAAGAGCCGGGACTCTTCCTCCTGATAGGGTCTCAGATTGAACTTCTTACGTTCAAAGCGAGGGATGAAAGAACCCCCAGCTCCAGTGACAGTGAAGAATGGACACCTTTTTACTCATTTATAGTCAAAGACAAAACCAAGATCCAATTTCCGCCTCCTTTTCCCAGAAGAAAAAGCTGGTTTGTAATGAAGTCTGGAGGCTACGGGAAAGTTTCCCGTTTCCATCTCCTCTGGATCAACTTTTAATTGCTTCCCAACAAAGTTAAGACCCTACTTTCTTAAGAAAGAGAGGCAATCAAGAAAAGTTCTCAAAGACGGAAAACTTCCTTGTGCAAACTTCCTCGTGTAAATGTGACTAAAGCCATACCAATCCTGGGATCTCAGACATTTTAAAGTAAGAATTCAATTTAGTTTAAAAACAGACGAGTTTAAAAATAGAGGGCAGGAGCGAAACCTTAAATCTGAGTGTATATTCACTACCTTCTATTCTATTCTATTCTATTCTATTCTTTACTAACAAAAGATACCTGTTAGCCTTTATAAAGGCTTAGCCTACCAAGGTTTGAAACTGTGTGTACCATGGTATAGACGTTCCCTCTGTTTTTCATGTTGAAGTTTCCATTCTGAAACTGCAGTTTTGCATATGCATTATTGTTCTAAAATCCGAGACCAACAAATTAAATACGTATCGCCTAATTGCAAAGTGTGAGGAAATGTGAGAACGCAGGAAAAGGCAGGATGTGGTCCAGCTTGAGAGAGCATAATAAATCTGCTCTTGGCTGTCTGACATTAACAGAAGATAACAGAACACTGACTAGGCCATACCAATTTAATTTCTTGGTTAGCGGATTTTTTTTTGAATTTTAGCCAAAAAAAAATCATGAGAACAGAAGGTTGGGTTGAAAACTTGCACCTGACCCTGTTCACTCCCTGAAACTGTGTGCACCAAAGTACAAACTTTCCTCTGAGATTCTGTTTTCATGTTGATTTTCCAATCTAGCATTTTTTTTAAAATTCCGTTAACCAAGAAATCAAAATGGTGCGGCCCCAAGAGGGGACAGTGACGGTAGACGGGGGGATGTCACACTCTGACATGATTGATCAGACTGGAGAAGGCCACGTGCCACTTGCCCCGACCAACTAATCAACTCATCAATCAATACCAGACTCGTCCCGGCGAACCAATCAATCCATCAATCAATATCAGAGTTAATCCGCCTCACCCCACCAGGCAGTGATCTAAATTTGGTCTCACGCCTGTGAGGAAATTAACGGACATTAAAATATGATACCATTAATTTCTCTGTTGAGGGATTGAAGTAAATGATTCTGAACTGGAAAATCTACATGAAAACAGAGGCCAGGTTAGAAACTTTGTACCTTGATTTACAAAGTTTTGCGACTGAATACAGTCAGGTGTGCAGGAAATAAACGGACATAAGAATGGCACCTTAAGCCACTCTGACCAAATTTCTCTCTTGTGGGATTGAAATGAGTAATTCTGAAATTCTGAACTGGAAAATCGATATGAAAACAGAGTCTGAGGAAAAGTCTGTACACACCGATACACTCACTCACTCACTCACTCACTCACTCACTCACTCACTCACTCACTCACTCACTCACTCACTCACTCACTCACTCACTCACTCACTATCCGGTTTATCGTCTTCAGTTACAGGGAGTTAAATCAAATAAAGTCAGGTTCAAGTTTCCCTCCCAGTCCTCTGTTTGTATCTACAATCCAACGTCTTCCTGCTCAATTTTCTGTTACAAATTCTAAGAACCAAGGAGATGCATTAGTGCGGACGTACACAGCAACAACCTCACTATCACTAAACACTGAGAACACAAGGCATTGAACGTGTAACCTGACTCCCTCAGGGCCATCTCTGATTTACTGCCATATGTTACCATTCATGCCCAGAGCAGCCCTGAACAGTAAAATTTAATCACCCAGATCATAAAGCCGTTCATGTGCAGAACCCTCTGCTGTAAACTTTCCCTGTCGCACTGACATGACAGCAGACAGGAATATCACACTATAAAAGTGTCCATATATGCGTCTGCATGTTCTGTATCATGTTTTCCGTCAGTGTCACACGAGGAAAAAATAACATCTCCCTATAACCAGTGAGCCCGTTACTAGCTGTAAACATGTCCATGCACAGTGCAGGGACCAGTGTGCTAAAAACTTGGATGTCCTCTCAGCCTGACAACAACATCGAATCTGGGAATATTATTTCTCTACACAATGCGTAGGCTATAAACTTGTCTATGCCTCTGCTATAAACTCAGGCCCTTTCATACTTACACCACAATGTATCTGTGTACAGGGATGCCATAAACTCTTGCTGAAACCCTGACTATACCACCAAAGGTCTGGGAATATCTCTCAAACACAGAATCCCATGCATAGGCTATAAACATGTATATGACTGTACAGGAATACCTCTGCTATAAACTCAGTACCTTTCATACTTACACCAGAGAGCTGTCCTTGACTCTCATTCCTTGACAAAGACTGGAGCTGGACTGTTGAAATCCAATATTATGTAACAGTTGGAAATCACATTTCAACTCTGCTTCAGACTTATTTCTACCAACACAGATGAACTTTCAAGCTATCCATAACTCTCCGTGAATAGTTTCATCAGGTTGGCAAGTCCCTGAATAGAAAGACTCTTTTTACTCAAATTCTTTGCGTTTGGGAACGCATCTATAAGCAGCGACTCCTGTGCTGCATCGCAATGTGAACCAGTCAGATTGAAGAAGGTGACAGATGGTCATGCACCGAAACGTCGGTTAAATAAATCTCTTAGTTGTGTAAAAAAAGAGTCTTTTATGGCACTATCTAGAACTCTGGTGGGTACTTTGACATGCTCAAGGTGCGACTCCCCTAAAACACAGAACCTCTGGCATCATGTTTATGTCCCTGTCCTGATTTACCACAAACTTTTACCACTTCCCTCTGCACTAAGTCTCCTGAACCGCTCCTGTAGTTTACAGCCTACATCCCCCACAGCTCTAACTCTCCTCGCGCATACAGCACTTCCAGTTTATATCTTAATGGCAGAGTGTGCCGGAGTGTTGATGGGATCTCGGCAGTTTCCAGTGAGGAAGTCGGTAAGTCTGTTATCAGTGCGGCACATCCGTGACTTGGCAGACACAACTGATACACCAGTACGGGAAACCGGACGTAAAACTTACAACACCACCTGACTAGGTCAAGGTAGGAGCTTTGCCGTGCATGCCAAGTACAGGGGATACCCTACAGCATAAGGCTGGACCAAAGGATTAAAAATGTTGTTCTTTTTCAGTAATTAAACGAGTTTCTGTTAAAATACACCAGTACAGGAAACGAGACGTAAAACTTACAACAACAGCTGACTAGGTCAAGGTAGGAGCTTTGCTGTGCATGCCAAGTACAGGGGATACTCTACAGCATAAGGCTGGACCAAAGGATTCAAAATGTTGTTCTTTTTCAGTAATTAAACGAGTTTCTGTTAAAATACACCAGTACAGGAAACGGGACATAAAACTTATAACAACAGCTGACTGGGTCAAGGTAGGAGCTTTGCCGTGCATGCCAAGTACAGGGGATACCCTACAGCATAAGGCTGGACCATAGGATTCAAAATGTTGTTCTTTTTCAGTAATTAAACGAGTTTCTGTTAAAATACACCAGTACAGGAAACGGGACATAAAACTTACAACAACAGCTGACTGGGTCAAGGTAGGAGCTTTGCCGTGCATGCCAATAACAGGGGATATCCTACAGCATAAGGCTGGACTGAAGGCTTTACAATTTTGTTATTTTTCAGTAAATTAAGTTTCTGTTAAAACCTAAAAAAAATAAAAAATAATGATAAGAATTTCAAAGTACATTGTATTATATGCCAAAGCCAGACCATGGCGGAGAACACTTAGAATAAGTTTGAGAAAGTATTGAACTACAGCGCAGGGAATCCTTTCAAAGTGTAAAATCTCTACACTAAGTCCCCAACCTTATTAAATCATTACAGTTAATATATACTGTTACTGTAACAGTAGTAACTTCTTGTCTTTCTGGGAGCTATGAGTACAAGTTCCTGATCCATTGAAAGTATTTACATGTCTTTCTATCAGTCTTCCTTGTGACGACTTGATCCTTTCAAAGTTGTTTCTAGTTATGAAAAATCAAAATCTGATTTGATTCCTTCTAACTTCATCATCACTTCAGCCTGCTCTATGAAACGTGTCGTCTTTCTGTTTAAGTTATAACTCCAACCTTCTGATCCACTCAAACTCATTATATTATTAAGATGAAATCTTGACATAGGTTTCTTCAAGCTTCAGGTCAATTTTGCTCCTTTTATGAAAGTGGTCTTATAGAGATTATCCCGTAACTTTTGCTCCATTCCATTTTGTTCTTATGTGGATTTCTCGACGTCCAAGTTCCTTCTGGCTTTATTAAATTGCTGAACTTTATGACTTGTATTCCTTTATGAAACCTGTCTTTCTAGACTGAAGTTTCCTTGTATTTTCTTGATAAAAGGTGGAAAACTTAATGTTTTTCCTCACTAGACAGGCTTCATCAAAAAGTTCCCCGCCATCTTATGAAACTTTTCCTTGTCAAAATCTCCTGCTTGATAAGAAATTCTGCACACATCTCAACAGTTTAAGACACTTTGGGAGATCTGAGAGAAGATTTCTCTGCGGCCCTGTAAGAAAAATAACTTCCCCAGTCCCGACAATATCGCACTAATTGCTGATTAATACGAGGCGGTACATTTACGTCCGGGAGCGATCCTGGGAACGTGAGACTTGATTGCTGTGTGTCTGTGTGCCTCCCGGGGTGGGGTATACAACCATGTGATTGTGGAGGGCTACATCGAGTTATTTTCCTCTGCTCGTTCTCTACACATTTCAAATTAAACATCAAGCAAAAGGTTTAAAATGTAAAACATATGGATTGAAACAAAAAATTGAATCTGAATAAAATTATGTTGACTCAAACTGTGTGCACTTTGGCTCTGCGGTCAAGTTGATCTTATAGTTCAGCATTTATAATCAAACCTGCCTAAGAAGACCACTTAATCTATGCATGTGGACAGGTGGTCACTAGAGACAGAATTCTTAGTGCTTCTGTCAATATAAAAACCATCTGAGGGACAACCAAAAAGTGGTCACATTGACAAGTTGGTCCTTAGGTAAAGCAAGGAGGTTAAAGGTGGTCACCTAGCCTTTGGGCATGAACATTCAACCTTTCTCATTCTGTTGTCCCTATTAAATTTTAATTTCTACTTCTCTGTTTGAACTTGCAAAATGCACTTTCAGTGCATACAGTGTAAAACAGCACTCTAAGTTTGGATGTGAGCTCAGTCAGCAGTAACTTCATCTACAGTGAGATCGTATCAACCTTCCTAATTCTGTTGTCTGTGATTGAACTTTCCTACTTCTCTGTTTGGACTTGCAAATGAACTTTCAGTACATGTTGAATGTAAAACTGACTCTTAGTCTGGATGTGAGCTCAGTCAGCGGTACTGTAAATGCAGAAATGTTTGCAGGGATTTAATTTCGCGTAGGGAGAAAATGGAGTGTTCACGGTGGTTTTGAGTTCGTGTTTGAAACAACAATAGTAGCGCTACAGTTACACAATGGAACAGCTTTTCACAGTGGTTTTAAGTTCGCAGTAAAGAGTTCAGTCAGTGCAAAAAATGCGAACACAAAACCACTGCGAATATTTCTGAATTTACAGTCACTTCATCAACAGTGAGATCGTATCAACCTTTCTAATTCTGTTGTACCTGATCAAACTTTCCTAATTCTCTGCCCTGAATGGAGGTTTCCTAATTCCCAGCCCCCGATGTTATTACAACTCGCCTCCCTGATAGACTCGGGAAACTCGCCCAAGCAATCAAGAACAGAGTAGACATGGGACGGGGTTCCTCGTTACAAGCCATTAATGATTTACATGCTGCAAATTGAATGTGCGAGAGAGGCTAGTCCGGCTGGGACACTTAGATCTTTCTTACTCTCAACTGTCAGACTAGGAAACATTAACTAAAAACAAAGATATGCACACTCACGCATGCACGCATACACACACACACACACACACACAGACACACGCACGCACACACACGCACGCACATACACGCACACACACACACACACACACACACAAAGTGACACACACACACACAAGTCAAACACATTACTTCATTACCACTGTCACACATACTTTATCAAACTACAGGCAAGAAAACGATTATCATCTTTCATTATAAAATACGATGATTATAAGATGAATCAAACACCTGGATAAGGTCCCTAACAGAGTCTGACATTTCATCTATCTTTCACCAGCGAACCGTGAATGATGAAAATTGCGGATGCTGTCTGAAACGTCCGACTCAGTGGTTTGATTTAATATATTGTATTTTGCATTGTTTATTTGGAAATCCTTCATCTACAAGTCATCTTTATCTCTCTTACAGTTAGAAAAGAGATTCACAGCCAACATCAGATTCTCTCCACACCCCACGTCTTGTAGTTTTACTGCCATCCTGTTAATTGCTTCTCACTAATTAATTCTAATTCTCTCATGAGCAACAAACCTCTTAACGAGCTGTAACTCGACGAGAAGACGTGTGTCAAACCGGCGGCAACAACGTCCGTACGGGAAGGCTGGTAGGAGCGTGAAACATCCTCGGGGCAGAGGGTTCGCGATTAATCAGAATTAACATCACTCATTGTGTGGTTGGGACATCTCTGGAGCCTTCACTTTTCCAGAGTCCCTTTTCCATGTTTCTATAATGTGCACTAATGCATGTCTGCAAGTGTTTTACATTTTGAGACACTGTCTCAGAATTGTACTCTAAGACTTTCATTCTACAGGCTTGAAAGACCCTTGTAACTTTATATACATACAGGTTAGTGCAGGTAAAACTGGAGCTGTGCAGGTATTTCTGATGTCTATCTGCACCTAACCTGCACTGGTCCATGTAGTTTTGTGCAAATAAAATGTTGTTATAATTTGATTGTTACCACCTATGAAATGCAAAAGAAATATTTGCAGTAGCTTTTGAACAGTTTTCATTGTTTTCAGTCCGTGTGTCCTAACCTGCACTGGTCCATGTACTGGGTATATACACTCAGGTTAGTGCAGGTGAAATTGGAGCTGCGCAGGTATTTCTGATGTCTACCTGCACCTAACCTACACTGGTCCATGTACTGGGTATATACAGGTTAGTGCAGGTAACATTGGAGCTGTGCAGGTATTTCTGATGTCTACCTGCACCTAACCTGCACTGGTCCATGTACTGGGTATATACAGGTTCGTGCAGGTAAAATTGGAGCTGTGCAGGTATTTCTGATGTCTACCTGCACCTAACCTGCACTGGTCCATGTACTGGGTATATACAGGTTAGTGCAGGTAAAATTGGAGCTGTGCAGGTATTTCTGATATCTACCTGCACCTAACCTGCACTGGTCCATGTACTGGGTATATACAGGTTCGTGCAGGTAAAATTGGAGCTGTGCAGGTAAAATTGGAGCTGTGCTGGTAAAATTGGAGCTGTGCTGGTAAAATTGGAGCTGTGCAGGTATTTCGTTAGGCTAACTGTACCAGGCCATGAACAGGAAATATAAGTATGTTTTGTTGATACAGCTGTATGGGAGTATTGAATTTACAATCCGAGGCACTTAAAATGATCTTTTTGCAATTTTACCGGCCCAAACCATGTCACAGACAGTGTAGGAACTGTTCTTAGAACTAGACTGGGCATTGATGAAAGGCTTGTGTTAAGTTCCTGCCAATGCTGTAATAACAGAGATGCCGGTAACGTCCTCAGGGCACAGGTTGCCAGGCTGGTTAGAGCGAACATCATTTACCTCCACATGTAACATCTCAGGGCACAGGTTTCCAGGCTGGTTAGAGCGAACATCATTTACCTCCACATGTAACATCTCAGGGCACAGGTTTCCAGGCTGGTTAGAGCGAACATCATTTACCTCCACATGTACCATCTCAGGGCACAGGTTTCCAGGCTGGTTAGAGTGAACATCCTTTAACTCCACATGTAACATCTCAGGGGCTTTCCTTATACCACATCGCAGAACAAACCATGTTTCTATAATGCCTCATAAACGCTGCTCTGAGTAGTGGGGAGGGGGGAGAAACTAACAAGTTTTGCTGTTGGCAATTTGTCAAGGCGATGTAATTATCCAGCAGATGACAAGAGAAATTTATTTGAAGATCGTCATAAGAATCCTAAATAATTGATGCTGCTGCCATAGTTACTGCCATCATCATACGATGGGGCATATTTCTCTCTGTCTTCATGCAATAACTGGGTACCTAGGGCCACAGGATTCAATTCATAGTCTAATTTTCAGACTTTCTGAGTTAAAATCAAGAGGAATGTAAGAGAAAATCAAGTCAAATCTTTAAGCTTAACCCACGAGGACCTATCTACATAACTGGGTACCTAGAGGCCATAGGGATCTAATTAATAGTTTTTCAGACTTTCTGAGTTAAAATCAAAAGGAATATAAGAGAAAACCAAGTTCAATCTTTAGATTTAACTCATGAGGACCCGTCTACATCCAATAACTGGGTACCTAGAGGCCATAGGGATCTAATCAATCGTTTTTCAGACTTTCTGAGTTAAAATCAAAAGGAATGTAACAGAAAATCAAGTTCAATCTTTAGATTTAACTCATGAAGACCATTCTACATCCAATAATTGTGTGCCTAGGGGCCACATGTGAGGAATTCCATTAATAAATGAATGAATGAAGACCTTTATTGTACATTCGTGCCCCAAAGGGGCTAGGTACAGGTCATTTAACACAGACCTAACTAATTAAATAATGTCATGTAAGTGACATACACAGTGAAATAAAGTATAGTTTGTCAGACTTTCTGAGAATGAGTAAAAGGAATATAGAATTATGAGAAGTTTATTCCGGTTCAGTTCATCCTCAGTGAGGTTACACCAGTGTCTCTACAAGGCCCCGCCGAGCAGAGTTTGTTATCCTGAAGTCCTGCACCCTCCTCTATTACCTTCTTATATATGAGAAGCGGACAAGGTGGAGATAATTGAAGAAAGACTGATTGCAGCTGCATCAGCAGAGCACAGTTGACTTTACCATTTACCTAGTCCCATCCTCATGCCTGAGGGTTGGGGACTATGGTAGTGTCCAGTGGACTACTGCTTCTATATATGAGAAAACCAACATCATGCCATTCTTTCAATTTCACTCATGAAGGCCCTTTCATAACTCTACTTAATCCATGCAGTACACTTGGATTGTGTTGTTAAGAAGAAAGATTTTTATGCATCCTAACAACTGTTAAGGGGCCGTGTTAGAACTCCGCACTGCTCTAAATATAGCAGTCCGCAGATCTTAGGAGTCATTACTCACTATAATTGGACCATCTTGAGCCTAAATCAAAGCCAGGATTAATTTCTCCATCCCCAGAAACACTTCCAAAGAAATCCATAAACTGACAGCTTGTACTGTAAATGCAGAAATGTTTGCGGTGGTTCTATGTTCACGGTAAGCTCTTTACTGCGAACTTAATACCACTGCCCAATATTTTTTTGCCCTCCTACCCCCTGGTCTACTATTGCCCAAACGCGACCTTAAAAACACCGCGAACACTCCATTTTCTCCCTACCGTGAAATCAAAACCACCTGAACTTGACTTGCATTTACAGTACCAGTTTTGCCCTCTCCTTGGTGCTGAAAAGTTTTCCACGGACAGGTTGGCCGTGTGCTGCTGCTAACAGTAGACATTAACCCTCTTCCTACTGATGCAGCCTTTTGGCCCAAGCACTGTACTGTTCACAGGGTTAGGCAGCAGGGAGGAGGTTAGATATTGAAGGGTGAGCACGCCTTACTTCTTTTGCAATTGACCTCATTGTGCATACGGCCCTTCTGTGGTCCCCTGTATCCCTAACATTGACTGAAATTTCTGAATTGAAGGCAACAACACCATCACTGTGACAGCTGTATGTACACAGACTTTCCCTCAGACTCATTTCATGTTGATCTTCCAGGGCAGCAATATGTCTTTAGATCAAATAAATAACCACAAAATGAAACTGACAAGACCTTCAATAGCCCTTCAATAGTGTCGTGTGTATCCCTAATATTGGCCAACATCACAGCTGTACGAAGACAAACTTTCCCCTCAGACTCTGTTTTCATGTTGATCTTCCAGTGCAGCAGTAAATTGTCCTTAGACCCAATAGATGAACCACAAACAATAAAATCTAAGTGCCCTTGTGTGTGTTCAGCTCTTCTATAGTCTCCTGTGCCCCCCTCCCATTGACCAGGCTAGCGAAACCGATCAAACAAAAACACACACAACCCCACAACCGTCACAGCAGAAATAGACTTGCCCTTCAGAGTCTGATTTCATGTTGATCTTCCAGTCCAGCATCATGTTTAACATTGAATTCCAAGAATCGTAAAATCAAAATTTGTGTAGCCAGCCTTTCTTTACTATCTATACTCTGTGCCCCCCTCCAATTGATCAGGCTAACAGAACCGATCAAGCACCACAACCCTGTACCACATCCCGCTCAAACAGCACCCGCCGGCCGGGAGAATAAATGGGTTTAATTTGTGTCCCTCCGCCGAGGGTTGAGCCGGGATTGAGTGCATTTTAATTATGGGATTTTGTGACTGGATCAGCGAAACTCCGGCAGCACAGTCATTAATACAGGCGTTCATACATCATCAAAGTCAAGGTGAACGCAACAAGAGTGAAATCTGATAGTTCCACACTCTTCTGTAAAATTAAAGTAATTCATAATATAGTTTCTTTATGGTATTGCTATGTGAAAGCAAACTTGTTTTATTATTGATTGTCAAACAAAGGAATAATATGCGTGAAGTATGCTTTGTTCATATGGCTCTAGGATATAGTCTGTCACTCATGCGGTGTATTTGGAGGGTCATTAACAACCCTACAACTTGGTTCAGTCTGACCTGCTGTTTTGGGCTGGAGAAAATCATTTGCCTGTTTCACAGCAATGTTTGTGCATGAATGTAATGTCATCATCATCATGTACATGTATGTAATGTTCTTGTTTTCATCGAATGTAATGTAAGTTATTCATTCATTCATTCATTCATTCATCCATCTATCCACCTATTAGTTAGTGCTCCATCGTTCATTTGTCTGCTCATTCATTCATTCATTCATCTCACTCATTCATTCATTCATTCACTTGTTCCGGGTTCCTTACCTTCGGCAGGAGGAACTCCCCGGGAATCTCGACCTCTGCCGTCTGCATGGAGAAGTTACTCAGGAAACGGCACTTCTCCTCGATAAGGAACGACCTGAGAACAAATAAGATGCACAAGGAGTTAAAGCATGATGCCATTAGTAGCCTCTAGTATGTGAAAATGAAAATGTACACTATAATTTTCATCTTAAGAAAAGGGCATAAGAAAACTTCTTCTTCTACTTCTACCTGACCACGTATGTCCATCTGACGAAAAATCGGCAATTACTGAGTACAGACATGTATCGGGTCATCGGGTCAAATCAGGCTGCAAGGTTTGGACCATCGCACACCGGGGCACGCCCCTATCCTTTCGAAAGGTGAAGTGGGTTCTTTAACATACATGGGGTGTGGCTCTCCCCAAAGACGGGACCTCAATTTAACGTCCTATCCGAAAGCTCATGGTTGTCGTAAAGTCTAAGTAATAAATAATGTACGTACTTTGGCATGAGCTTGGTTCTGGCCTCCAGGATTTTGATCCACTTCTTCAGTTTAGAGATGAGGTTGTGAAGCTTCATGGAGCCGGGGACACTGCGGGGGACAACATCATCACTTATCAATAACTAAATATACAAATCAATCAATCAGCATACTAGTCATACACACCATCAACAACCAACCAACCTCTGCCTATCCATCCCTTGAAAAATATCAATCAATCAATCAATCAATCAATCAATCTATCCCTCTTACAGACTGTCTGACACATCAATCAAACAATCGACCAATGACCGACCCATCCCCCATTTTAGTAGCGTGTGTGGTCTAGTGGTTAGAGACCCTGCCTCTGGACCAAGAAGAGGCTGTGTCGCTCACTCGACATGCACGCTATATATATATATATAAAGTTGAGTTCGAATCCTGGCTGTGTCGCTCACCCGACATGCACGGTACCAGAAAGGGTCTCAGTCCTTAGGACGGGACGTTAAGCCGTGGTCCATTGTTCATTGTGCTTGTTGAAAAGAGCTAGGAGAATTTCCCCGGTACAATGAACCTGTAAATACTGTACATAGCGTACTTCTCTGTCATGACCAGTGGAAGAGGAGCTCTTCAGTGAGCTATGGTACAGTATATAATTATGCTGGTTTGAGATCACTTTCACTTTTAAGTTATCACTTTTACTTTACCTGAAGTCGAAGTCGGTGGTGAACTGCGTCTTCATCCTCTGGAAGACGGGATCCTGGGAAGTCTGCTGCGCGCGGCGGGCGAGCGACTCCGACGCCGCGCTCGAGAAGGTCGACGACACGTTGGTGACGGACTCCACGCCCACGCCGAACGTGCTCACCAGCTTCTTCACGAAGTTCAGAGTGTGCGGGGTGATCTTCGCTTCACTCACTGTGAGAGAGACAAAATAGTCCCAATGTTTATAACAAGTCTGACCTATATTAAAGTGATCTTTGCTTCACTCACTGGGAGAAAAATCTGAATCTTTCCGTTGTAAACAAGTGTGGAGTGATCTTTGCTTCACTCCCAAACAACATAATACCGTCTACAAACATCAGTCTTGAATCCTGAATTTCTGTTCTTCACCTCACTCACTGGGAAGAACAGCATAACCCTGTTTTATAAACAAGTTGTATCTTCCTTAATTCCCATCTTTGCTTCACTCACTGCGAAAAAAAAGATAAGTCTTCTTGATAAGTGGGGAGTGATCTTAAATTGCTTCCCTCACTGGGAGAAACAACAATATACAATGAATTAGTAACGTTAGTCCTGAATTCCTGCTCTTCGATTAATGCACTGGGAGAAACAGAATGGAACTTAAGCAACTGCTGCCGCCTGCCTGCAAAGCTGGTGTGTTAAACAAAGTCAAAGTCCAGTTACAGTTAAAACTTAAAGTCAAAGTCCAGTTCCAGCAGCAACTGTTGATCAAGTCAAAGTCCAGTTCCAGCAGCAACTGTTGATCGATACAGGCTGGTTCTCCTCCAGTGTTTGATCGATGCAGAGGCAGATCCCCTGATCCGCCGAGGTGCTGCTACCAGATGGTTTTACTCGTTCTTCTTGTATTATTGAGCCGTGGTGATCAAACAGTCGGCCAGGGCTGCAGCTCTAGTCTTAGTCCAGAATGTATTCATCATGAATAACAGAGTTCTTTATTCACAGCCAAAGAGCCGGCGTTTCTGTGACCGCCTGTCACCTTCCTCAGGGCAATGCTGACTGATTCTACTTAACACTGCAGCTAGATGTCACTGTTGCAGTGTTAAGAATGCAGCTCAAAATACATCTTAATGTGACAGTCACATAATATTATGTTCAACAAATGAATGTCTTCTGTTCTGGTATAAAATTTCAAACCTCTGCACGTAAAAGATAGAGCACACTTAATATCAAGAAGTGTATAGGGGTGTGTTTGGCTACAAAAAGTAGTAGCGAAACTGCATTGCACTGTCGGCTACATGTATCAACGCTTTGTCGCAAGCATTACTCTGAGAAGAAGATGTCCTGACCTGCGGTTCTGTTCTCGAAGGCGACGGAGTAGCACTTGGCCAGCCCCTGCTGCAGCTGGCGGGAAACCTCCTCGTACCAGTTCTCTCGGAACCACACCATCTGGAAACAAACAAACAAACAAACAAACAAACAAACATTTTAGTCATTGTTTACCTCCTTCAACAAGTTCTTGCATCCTAATTTGCTGAATCAGCAACAATCACAAAAGGCGAAATAATTCATTTTTGATTTGAAACAAATAAGTTTAATGAAACAATTCCAATTAACACCAGTTGCATTGCGTCACTGCCTGCACAATTGTGTGGCCCAAGGGCTACAGAAACAGATGGGCACTGCCCTATGCATTGAAAGGAAAGGGTTAATAGATTCTGGTGGACAAGAAATGGGGAGGGGGGGCGGTGGTGTGAAAACGTCAAGTACAAGGTCAAACATGTATCATCCCAGACATACTGAGATAAGGTATGGATTCCTTGTTCGCTATCAGGCAGGCAGATAAATCTGCTGGGACAGATCACGTTACAACTTGGTCAGTCCAAGGTCGTGTTGAAGGTCATGTGGGGGGGATCTAAAGGTTATTCTATGAAAGGTGAGAGGTGCGATGTATTACAAAAGGGTCGGCCATCTTTAACTGTCAGGCAGTCTTAGATAACACCTCAAAAGCCATCCAGGTATGACACTTCAGATCTAAATGCATCTCATTATCATATTCATATTGCAGAAGTTTGTTTGTCGAGGCCTCTTAATCAGGCACTGCCAGACAACTTCAAATTTCTTGAAGATTAAGAATAACATTTGCGAGAATGACTGATTGAGGTCAGCAGAAAGATCAAGCTTAGTGAGAATTACAGGCACGGGTGGGAAGACTCCGCTCAGAATGTCAGGTTACCATAATGTGATTGCACAGCTAAATGCCTTGTGTGCTGTTAGTGTTAGTGTTAGGAAATATTGTCAGCTATTTCTGGGTTTGACATCAGGCATTTAGAGTCATCAGTGCGCCGCGACGGCTGATATGAGCATCACCAGCTTCTGTCTGCTAAATCAGTTTCCAGATGGATACACATAATATCATTATCTGGCAAGGAGGTTTAAAATGTATGCTAATACTGTGTGTAGGTTGAACAAACTTATTCAAGCAGCAATTATCATAATATGATTTGTACTTACTCTCTCTTGAGTCTAATCTATCTTTGTCTAACTGATGGGAATAAGAAAATATTTTGAAAAATGTGGATTCAGCAATTCTGTCACCAGGACGACAATAGTTCCACCTCTTGCATAGAGTTTCTACATCAGATTCTATATCATGCCTTTTCTGTCTCAGAAAGGCTTAAAAAGAGCAACACTTTTATCAAAAATCACAGCCTGCAAATATTTGCAACAGCTACAAGAGTAAATTTTACAATAAAATACATGTATAAAAGCAAAGCTTGAAATGACATGATTGTATGCTTCGCTCTTCTTGTATCTCGACAAGCCCTGACTGTTCAAGGGCACCTCAAGGGCACGCCAGTCCTACAGTATTTACCTGTTGATGAACCTGTCTGCGGGCTACATGTAGCTAACCAATCAGAGCCAAGTTAATGTTAATATCTACCATATTACAGAATGCTTGGTTTAGATACAAACATGTTAGCCTACCAAACCAATAGAGCCAAGTTTCATCTACTGTAATACAGTAGCTACAAACATGTAACTAACCAATCAGAGGCAAAGGTTACCTACCGCATTACAGTTTGAATTATGATTGGCTGCAGATACAAACATGCTAGCTGCAAACCAATAGAGCCAGTTCATATTACCCCCGGCCATTTTGCCATCTCCTTCCAAATATCTACAGTCTCTCACCTCACTAACCACAACAGGCACAAGCTCGCCTATCTTAGACAACTTTAAGGCATAATGAAACTTTCTACTTTAAGACATAATCTTGGAGCTTCTTATCTACAAGTCCTCAGTCTAAGAACCTGCTTTTATCTTTGTCAGTTATTGGAGTAACCTCCAAGGTTAAATTTCAAGGTCAAACAGAGTATTGAACACATTTGTGGCAAATCGAAACAAGTCTTAAGTAACCAATCTGTGACAACTCGTAAAGACGTAATCTTTAGGCCATCTTATTGACTCATCTGTGCCTAAGAACCAGACTTTACCTCTAACAGTTATTGGAATGACCTCCAAGGTCAGGTTTCAAGGTCATTTGAAGGACAGAGCCCCGCACACATCATCAGACCCCGCCTTATCTGCTGTTTGCTGTTGGTGTCAGGCCTGCACATTGCAACTTTACGACATGCAATTTGGTATCCGATCGTTCCAACGCTTTGCCGGAAAATCAGTTATATCTTCCTCAGGGGACTTCATATGTACTTACACGCATAAACGCCGCTTTTCCACCTGCACGGCAAATACGCTTCTATCAACGTAATACGATAAACATTTTCTTGGAATTCTAATTTAACGTTTCTATGAAAAGCCATTTACTGAGACAATTCCAGAGTGAGGTCAGGAATTCGATTAAGCCATAAATGATTCATGTTCTCCGTGCAAATATGCTTCTAGTAGTTCTGCTGAAGGTAAAAACTTATTAAAGATAACGTTTCCTTGGAATTTCAATATCCCGTTTCTATAGGTATAATTAGTAATAAAAACCATTAATAACAAAAGAGACAAGAGCGGTAATGACGTCAGAAAGTCGGATTAACCCATCAATATTTCATGCTCTTTGTGCGGCCGTGACGCAAACACCACACTTCATCACCCCGAGAACACTGGTGCCCGTCACACCCGACGACCAACGCACACTAACGGCCGAACAATCACACCAAACTGGGCAGCACACGGACCATTTCAGCCGGCTACACGGCCATAAACCGGCGCGCATGCACGCACATTCACCATCCTGGGCCACTTAGCCGCTCGACCACTTTCCAATGTCGTAAAAAACGCAAAAACTGTTTTACGGATTTTAGAAGCACAATTTTCTTATTACAGAGTTGTAAGGGAGATATGGAAGGAAACTGTAACGGGCAATAACTGTGCAGCAGCACAAAGAGGCGTGAACGTAAAATGTGGGACGTAAAAAGTTAACAGCCCATGCTGTAAGCTGGGGGTATGCGGGGTCATAATCCTACACTGCGGGGTATTCACTCTTAAAAGGAGACTTGATTAGAAACTGGCTGAAGTTTGACTTAATCTTTTCTAAAACCACGTCTATACATAATGATATTTATGATAATTCATAAAAGTTTGACTGCTCTAAAACCATGTTCACTATCATGACATGATATTTACGATCCACGAAAGTGAAAAAGGCTAGTACTTAAAGATTACTATCAAAATAAAATGTTGGATCCGGACATCGTGTCAAAAGTTCTTGCAGTAATGCAGATGTGATCTTTGCTGCTGTTGCTAGCTGCAATAATTACCTTTGCAAAGAAGGTTATGTTTTCAGTTACTGTAGTGTTTTTGTGTATTATATGTATGAGTGTATGATGTATGTATGTGGAAGACCAACATAACTCATTTGAATATTTCCTTTTTCTAAACTTGAACTAAGTTCCTTTTCCAGATCTTAAGACCGAGGACAGTCACAAACACATTTATCTTATTTTTGCATCCATGTATTTGAGAGATTACAAGAACCAAGAAATCAGACTCCCGCTGCCGAGGACGCCTCGTGCATACCGGTGATGAAAGATCCATCAATAACTGGTGGGACTTTACTGCCGAATCATGGGACTTAACGGGCTTTCATTGCAACAGTTAGCAGCTGGGATCGCTACATTGTTGCAGCCACTGTGACAGTCAAGGGCACCTGTATCTACTGCACAGCCTGGTTCGCAACATTGTCTTCATTTTATAAGTCAGGAACATGTTTTCATTCCTGGCTTTAAACTTTAGCCAAGTCAGAAAGATTTTTATGTGAAAGCCTTTTATGTAAACCTTTTAAAATGCTGAAAATAGACATTTTATGCATTTTGCTTCATATAAAGACAGGCATAAATGCTGGGGACAAGGATTTGCATGTTTATGAATGGCTATAAAAAGCTTTATAACAATACTGGCAGTGGCTTTGCTGGCATGTATGTGTGGCAATAAAAATAATGTTACATGATGTCAACATGGTCTTGCTAATATAAACTTGCTACACTGGCGTGCTGAACAGTTTGTTGGCTTGCCACATTGCATTACCACCAGCTCATCCGCTTGCTACAATGCATTGCTGCACAGCATGTTGGTTTTCCCTTACACATTGTTACACTGCTGTAGAAGTACATCACATTGCTACACAGTACATTGGCTTCAAGTTGCTACATTGGATTGCCACACAGTACACTGGCTTGCCACAACGTATTGCAACATCACACCTGGCCTTGGTGCAGAACTCAGTGATGGAGACTAATATGTCTCCAGGCTGAAGGCTGGCGATTGTTTTCGCTGGAAGGGGAGCTAATGGCTCGCGGAGAATGAGTGTGGCCGGTTCGACGCAGCCAAATGGCCCGAATCAGCTCGGGTAAAACGTTTCTATGCAACAACAGATGCAATTTTAGCCGCGCTGGGTAATAACATCGCCGTGGCGATACCACAGTCACGACAAACGCTTCCTCGTTCCCGGCAAAGCTGTTACGCCGCGGCCCTAATGCAATCTAACAGTTTGCTATCAATAATTCACACACAGCCGCACTCCAGTCAGACCCAACACAACATAAACCAGCTCACTCTGCAGCCAGCTCTAAAACACACAACAACACTTTCCTCTTCTCCTAATCAGATGAGGATCAACCGAGTCGAGACATCATTCTCCGCTGTCCGACCTGTCAACTCCGCGATAAATGGGAAACAATAACGGTCAAATATCGCCGGGTGTCGAACAAGCCCCCGTACAACGGTTGCCTGGCAACCGTGACATGTTACATGCCTGGCAAGCGAGCAGGCGGCGATGAAGTATGATGTATCGGAGCCACCCGTCACATCGCCACACTAAACCCTCCTCTGTGGCAACATGTAACAAAAGGCAGAGCCACGATGTAGCGACTCCCGTCACATTGCCACACTAAACCCTCCTCTGTGGCAACATGTAACAAAAGGCAGAGCCACGATGTAGCGACTCCCGTCATATCGCCACACTAAACCCTCCTCTGTGGCAACATGTAACAAAAGGCAGAGCCACGATGTAGCGACTCCCGTCACATCGCCACAATAAACCCTCCTCTGTGGCAACAATGTGACAAAAGGCAGAGCCACGATGTAGCGACTCCCATTGTAACCTTTTCCCTCCACCCGCAAACCTCATTAAATAGGCATGAGGTATCACTTTCCTTCTCCACTGATTAAATGTAGCGACGTCGCTTTCCGCCGCGGCTCCTAAATGAGGATTCAGGAAAAATGGAGGTGCGTCTGTTGCGCTGGTGAGGAGGGAAAACGGGAAAAGGGACCCTGCGACGTCCCCCGTGCAATTATATTAAGTGAGTCGACTAAATTATCCGTTTTCACAGTCTAGCTGGCATGAAAGGGGCTTATCAAATATGCATATGGTGATGTGTCAGAGTGAATAATAGAAATCAATGTGCAACGTCCACACTTCGCGGCGGCAACCTTTCTCACCCCCGGGCCCATCTATTAGGAGCCTACATGGTCCACACGGAGAAGCGATCGTCTCGCCGTCGCGTGGAAATGGTGTTCGGCTCCATCGTGATCATCGTCTACGTGCCGCTGTTTATCCGCGTCCTGTCCGCGACCTCGGCCGGAAATCCCGACCCCGGGGGTGGGGGCAGCCCGTGGAACACCAGCATGGTCGTGAACGTGACCCAGATCGGGGCGTACTCGGCCACCCTGACGTGGGGGGGCCCGGACGTGACCGACGTGGCCTACCGCCTGTCGGTGGAGTACAGGCACCGGCAGGACGAGGTATGGCAGCTGGTGCAGGACCTCCGCTTCACCGGAAAGACTTCACACGTCCTGAACAACCTTCAGGTGCACTCCTGGTACTACGTGTGCGTATGGCTAGACTTCGACTACGGAAACTTTACCGGCTACACGAGCAACAAAAAGGTTTGCCAGGAGTTTGTGACGAAACATGTTCTGACCAGGGACGCTGTCCTGGCGATCATCGTGGCGACGATACTGGGCTGTATGATTCTGGTCATGATTGGGACGTGCGTTGTGGATGTTTATTTCTACACCATTAAGGGGCACGACAGAGAGGACGACATCGTGATGGTACGAGCGTCGTTGATTCCGTACATCGACAAGAACCAGTGTCCGTGCCAGGATAAGGACAAACTGCAGAGAAAACAGTCCAAGAAGCAGAAGAAACCGAAGCCCAGTGGAATGTATGGTTTGCGAGGGGGCAAGAGATAACGACGGCTTAAACACTGCTGAGGAAAGTTCCCACAAACTTCCACAGGGAAAACTCAAGCTCGAGCCACAAGTTTCCGAACGAAGGGACAGAATTTTCTAAGACTGCTGCTACCTTCGTGAAGGATTACGATATGACGGAATTCTGAGGAATTTACTGTAAAATTTTTGATAAACGTTTCTTCCAAACATGAACTTTCTGCAACAAGAAGCAAACTAATGCTGGATTCACATTAATGGAGTCTCATGTTTCATCTCAAAATCTGGAGTTTGGACCAAAAGATACAGACAGCCGAGGAACTGTTATTTGGAGCAGTGCATTTTTCTATGGAGTTACAAACCTTGCGAGGGAAATATTCTAACCTATGCACAACAATAGCTTACAAGGTAACACAACAATGGCCACCAGGTATTGCAACAATAGCCCACCAGGTATCGCAACAATAGCTCACCTGAATTATCTGCCACTTCGCATCAGTTGCTAAATAATTGATAAGCGTGTATTGAGAACCTGTATGTTCCACTAGGTGTGTATAAAATGGGCCGAGCCTGCTTTGTTCCAGATGATTGTAATCGGAACAATAGGCAGGTATTTGAACACCTGTCACGCAGGTGAGCACAAAGGGCATGACGTATGTACACCTGTCCTTATTGTACAGGTAGGGGACTGTTTGTTGTTACACCTGGGCAAGACTTATGTTTGTTTTGACACTCTTAGAAAAGCCGATGTTAAACTGACATGTCTCCGAACACACTAAAATGGGCTAAATCTCCATTGACAGGTTCTTGTAAAAATAACATTATTCCGAGCTGAAACCTTCTGCTGTGCCTTTGTTTGTGGAAAATGCTTGGCAGCTTTACTATATGTAGCATTGTTATTCTGAACAAATAAGTGATTAATAGGAGAGGACGGTGTGATGAGGCAGAACAACAATGTTGTGAGTGATTTAGAATAATTGTGATTGTATGATTTATTTAGCAAAGTACTTTATACTGAGGCCAAAGAACAACGTTTTGAATATTGCTACAAACATGGCCAATAGGAAAGTTTGGGCTAAATTATAACATTACTTTGCAAAGTACCTATTTCACGCTGGACATCAAAAGTGCTGATATTTTGCACAGCAAACAAGTCTCTGGTGTGCTCAGGAACTTTACAATAAACTCAAACTCAAACAGAAGTTTCCTACCAGCTGACAGTGGGTGGCACACAACAAATATCCAATGCTTTCCCCAGGTCATATGTCAGAAAGGAACATTTAGCTGTATACTACAAAGCAGCTATGCATACCATGTAACTCTGACAGTTTACGCATTACTAACAGGAAAACCTTGCTGCTACATGTATTATCATATTAAGTGCTACAACTTTTCCTTCATGATCATGAGTGTTGCTGTCAGTCCCCGAACACAGAGCTAACTTACGACAACAATGTAATAACAGTACTATTTAATGTACAATATATACTCTGACAGTGTTACCACTTTAGTGTACGACAATCACTGTAAATAGTGTTTCTATAAAACTTTTGTTTAAAATTTGCTGTTGTTCCTTCATTATCTACACAATACACTGTGATTGCTATTCTTGTTAATGATACAGGTTGAAAACAGTACTTGATCAGCTTTGTTGTTGGACTGTGTCTGGAAGAACCGAATTCTAACTAAGCTATTTCCTTTTTCGATTTCCTACTTGTAGACAAAATGCTGACGCTTGGCTATTAAAGCAAAACCTTTCTCTTCTTTTCCCTGTATCTAGAGCAATTGGTCTACCCAACCAGAAAGGGGACACTTGTCCTCACAAAAATACATATCAAGACCAGCAAGACGAACACTGTCCAATTGTGCATCAACTATGTTGACCTCAAGACACTGTAATTTATCTATTACTTTTCTGAACATTTGTCAAGAAAATTGGCCCTCAGAAAAGCTTGTTTCATTTGTGCTTCTGAAGTTAGCAAATCTGCCACTTCAAGAGTTAAGGGAAAAGCACCAGGCATTATCCAAACCTCTACTTCCCAATAATAGTACACAACATGTACAACCTATCTAAGGGTCTGCATGGGGTGTACCGACAACGCTTAAGCCTGAATTCAGAAGAAACCTCTACGTATTACGGTAAAATCAAGGAAGGCAATCATGCAAATCTTGTTGCCCTTGCTACGAATTACATGAAAAAGACGGCTTTCCCTACGAATTACGGGAATTAAAAATAGGCTGCCTTAATGCCTTACGGAAAAGAGCATGCAGACCCTCCTATCTAAACCTTCATGTCCTGACATACAGGACACAACAAAACTACTGTAATGTAATCAGGGGGGGATCGGCTACATGTAACATGTAGCCGATCCCCCCCTGATTACATTACAGTAGTCCTCCACAGTTAACAGCGATCTCGCGTGATTGAATTTCCCACTCGCACTCGGCCAAGGTGAAGTCATCTATCAGAACCTGGCGTTTCATTAGAAAGTCCCTTTTCCATCCCAGCTGTTGCAGCTATAGAGTTTAACATCTCTTACATCATTGCAGTTGCTTGATGTATCCACATGAAATGTACAATGCCATGTTGATGAAGGTTAGACATCCAGGTAATAAGATACGCCAAAAATAGTAACTCAAGCAACTGGATAAGATTTTGAAACAGTCAGACGTTTCAGACACTTATAATCCACTGTCACTGACGAAAGACAGTGGATACTGTCTGAAACGTCTGACTGTTTCAAAATCTTATCCAGTTGCTTGAGTAATTATTTTTGGCGTATACAATGCCATGTATCATAGTTTGAACAGTCTGATGCTGATGTTGACAAAGTTGTATGGACATATCTACATGTATAGTACTGGCAGCACTGCAGGATGAAATTCTATTCAAGCAACTTGTGAACCTACCTTTGGCTTTGGGTAATTGCGGCAGTCTGACGTACACAATGCAGGATCTATCTTTGGGATACGTTTGCCAAATTTGTGACCGAAATTTGTGACTTTTAAAAGAATTTATCACCTTTTTCGGACTCCAAGGTCTAGATCTATGGGCAAGAAACAAAATTCCTGTCCCAAGTTCTGTAGTTGTTCTGTTCACCAGTAAGTGGAGGTAAAACATTATAAACCTCCTTCGCAGTTGCAGTAATTAGGCCCTATCTACAACATGAGTAATGGCTGCTCCTGCAAACTTATTACAGCTCAGTACAAATGAGCATCCATGCGTGACTCTGGGGAGGCTCCTCATCCCCCCATACATCATGCCTTGTTTTACTAGACAGGAACGGGGAGTTGGATTGGCCACAGGTTTTTAACATGCACACTGTGGTGAAATGGTTGTGAACATTTCACAGTTACACAATCATGAGCATGTGCAGATAGCCAAACTTTGGAAGCAGTTGTTCAACTAATTATAAGTTAACATGGAGCTGGATGGGTGGCAGGTTTTTAACATTTACATCATGGTTAAAAGAAGAGAAATACATATATATGTACAAAAAAAACAGAGACATTATATAGGAACCAATCTATTTATTTTTACCAAAAGCCAAACTTTGCAAGCAGGTCTTGAACTTAAAAAGAATGAACATAATATGTCCATGTATGTATGACTCTAGGAGGTTCAACTTGCTTATTGCCTCATAACTGATGTTCAACAGGACAGCGACGGAATGTTCCGACAGGGTTCCCTACTTATTTTGTGAACAGTAACATACAAAAACTTTGCATGCAGTTTTTTTTAAATTTGAGACAAAGACAAATTAAGTGGCACTGCACTGAAGTTAGTAAATTACTTTCAGAGTGCCACTACAAAGATCAAAATAAGTTAGTAAACAATAATCATTATATTATTAATATTTAACATTCTCTACAATGTAAGTTTGAGTTATGAATTGTGGAAGGCTGTGTCTGTTTGAGACTTCTACATCTACTTGACGGATGTGTGCAGGAAGTTCCTCACAGAGAAAATATGGGACATGAACTTTCCTGTTTGGCCTGTGGGAATGACTCCCATCTCCCCATTCATTGTATGTCAAGCCTTGATGTGACGAACAGTTGGCTCAAAGGGAAAAATGTTTTAAAAAGGCTATAAGTCTATCTAACGATGAGGAACTTTGATCTGTCATGCGCGACAGGAACTTGTGGAATCACTTGTGTCACCTCTAAAAAGAGGATGAACTGAACTAAACTGATAAGTCTACATCTAAACTATACGTACATATACTGATATAGTGGCCGGTGGTTTTTAACCTTCAGTGAACTACAGACATATTTGGGGCTGGATCTCTCACAAAATACACGACCTCTAATGAGGAAACCAATTACATGTTTACCTGAAGAAAGCTAGCTGCACATAAATCATCAACAGCGAGTAAGATTAAATGAACCCTTTTGTCAAATGTAACTACTGAGCAAACAATACATGTTATACATCCGTTGGGCGGTAATCTTATCACTTTCTATTTATAGTCTTGGGCGTGTCCAAATAGCGGGAAGCGAAATTAACATTTTCAATATCCATAAAGTGGTGGCACAGTGGCCTTGTGGTGACAGATTGGTTGAACTTGGGGCCCTGAGTTTGAATCCTTGACAAGCCCGATAATTTTTCCCAAAGGTAAGGCCACAACAATTTAATTTTTTGGTTAACGGAATTTCAAAAAAATGCTACATTGGAAAATCAACAGGAAAACAGAATCTCAGAGGAAAGTTTGTACTTTGGTGCACACAGTTTCAGGGAGTGAACAGGGTCAGGTGCAAGTTTTTCACTCCAGTTTTAATGATGTCCTCGTGCTAAAATTTTACCAAAAAATCTGTTAACCAAGAAATTAAATTGGTGTGGCCTAAGCATAAAGAATCCTGTCTATAGCAACCACCTACATGTATCCACACTGACCAGATTTTATCACTCCCTTGAGTGGTCTTCTTGGGCAGGTTTGAGTCACTATCTCACATCAGATCTAGCCCGATCTGTTCTTCTCCTTTATCCCATGAAACAGACGACTGAATTCCCCCTGCCCGCTAACCTTTAGGCCGAGGTGATAAACATCCCAGTGAGCTGCTGAGAGAGGCTGGTCGTCATTTTAACGATCCCCAGTAGGGGGAGCCGCTGCAAGTGTCCCACTGAGGACAGGAGGGCTGGAAGGGTTTGAGGGCAGGCAGGGGATAATGTAAGTTTGCGTGGTTTTTATTTCAAGCCAAGATGAAAATGGAGTGTTTTTACGGTGGTTTTAAGTTTGCGGTAGCACTATAGTCACGTACCGCTACAGTTTGGGACAAAAATGTTTGCGGTGGCTTTAAGTTTGCGGTACCGTAGCACTATAGTCACGTACCGCTACAGTTTGGGACAAAAATGTTTGCGGTGGCTTTAAATTTGCGGTACCGTAGCACTATAGTCACGTACCGCTACAGTTTGGGACAAAAATGTTTGCGGCGGCTTTAAGTTTGCCGTAAAACGGTCGCCGCACAAACTGCGAACATTTCTGCATTTACAGTAGACAGTAGGAGGCAGGCACTTAACTTAAAGGACTTCCGTCTTGTGTGTCTAACTTCTGAAGATGACAACAACGACAACTCTAGGCGGCCGCCCAGCTTTGATTGACAGCCGGCTCTAACGAGAGAAGAAGCGCTCGAATGTTCCGGAGCGATCGGACCAATCCACTTTTTCCAGCGTTCCATCAAATTCCCACCATCCCTGTCTTGCAGCAAATCCAATTTACAGGAACCCGAGTCTCAATAAGACAGTACTTACTGTCAGGTGTTAGTAACCCCCAGGGGAGGGGGGATGGCTTACTGTCGGTGTTAGTTACCCCCAGGGGAGGGGGGTACTGAGGTGAGAAATGACGAGGCTTGTAGTGAAAGTAAAAGAAAGAAAGTGATCTCGATCCAGTTTAGCTCACTTTGGACACTTAAGATACTTTATTTAGCTATCATACAAGTAACAAACAAGTAAGAAGCTACTCTTCCTGGAGTATAAATAAAACAAACATACATCTGACAAACTACATTGAAATTACACTGATGAAGAACTTCCACTGGTGGTGACAGCCTCCTGCTATTCTGGGATCAGACTCCCGTGTCGCGGGTTAGACAGGTCGCTATGACAACGGGCAGGTCGTTATAGCAACGGGGAATGAGACATCATGGGAACAAATAGGGCAGAACTGCATGTGGGCATCTGTCTTCCTCCTGGTATTGAGGTCAACCGACTGCTTTCCCCACCAAGGCTCCGAGGCCCGTACAGATCTGCGCTCACGTTTGTGCGTTTAGTTCGCAAATTAAAGCTACGTCCAATTCAAGAGGACATCCCTGACCAAAGCTAGGTGCTGATTTTCACCTGAGGACAGTGAGGAAATTGGTGTTAAGTGCCTTTCCTAAGAGCACAGCATTGGGGCCTGCCTGGGATTCAAACCAAGAACCTTTGGAACTGGATGCTAAGTCAACAACCCTAATGACAAAACCAGCTCGCTTGACGTGGTGAAGTGGTCTATCAGCCCAGGAGGGTTAGGCCATCACATGGGGAAAACTAATAGGCTATAAATGAGAAGATTCATTTTGTCTTCTGCAATCAGCTGTTCCATTGAGGTCGCTTCATTCCGTCATCAAGCGTCGCTTGTGAGGAGAAACACAATCACGCCGAGGTGCCCAAATCTTCATCACGCCGAACTGTCCAGGCCTTTAGGATGATTGAATGTGTAAATACGAAGGAGTTGACAGTGCTTATAATACATGTAGCTGTAAGCTGTTTTATTTTATTTATTTGGTTTGGCTGTTCAGCACACACAGCCAGGGCTGCCCAACTAGCATGTGGCTATTATAATGTAGCTCTGCTGACAAAGACAATACATTACAATGGACAGCATAACGAGCTATAACAATATTCTAAATATATGACTATGTACATGTCAAAAACTATCGTATATAAATGATAAATAACGTCTCTAGCTGTTAAAAGGTAAATCGGCATTGGACCGTTCCTCTAGAGAACTAATAACATGGTATAAAATGTGAACATCTGTCTAAAGCTGTCATATTGAGGTCAGTCCATTCCTCTCATCCTAACGTCACTGTTTGAGGAAAGACCCCATCCCAGCAAGCCGCCTCAGGCTTTGAAATGTGCTACAGTAACTCTTCAATCTATTTTTTAAGTGCTAGACTAAGTCTGTTCAAGGCTTTTATTAGATCAAGCGCTGAGGCTGAAAGACCATTTCCTGGCCTGGGTTGAATAAGTATGATATAAAAGTGAGCATCAGTCATCGGTTGTCGTATTAAGGTCACTTTATTCCAATCATCAAACGTCGGTTCGTTGAATAGGAAAAACGCAATTCTGACAGCACAGAAATGATTGAACGACAGCGTCTAAATTCCAACCCGTTCCAAAGTACCAAGCTGTATGCTTTACTCAGATCAAAAGCTATTCCCAGGGCAAAACTGATATGGTATAAAAATCCATCATCAGATGTCACAATAATTGAACTTAATCCATCTCCTCATCAAACCTAAGTGTCAGCAAAGATTTCCACTAAACTGCCCAAAGCTTACAAATTCCTGCATGTGTAAAATAAAATCTGTTGCAAAGTACCGAGCTGTTCACGACATTAGGATCATCAAATCCTGCTGCCCTGATGCCTGAATTAGTCCCCAGGTAGGACTAGCAGGGAATAAATGTCAACATCCGTCATTTGTATAATTGAGGTCAATCCATTTTCCTTATTGACATCGTGTTGGGTAATGGTTAGGGTGTTCAGCCCAGAACCCAGAGGTTCGAATCCCCGGATATGTCACCGATGGTGTGCCCTTGTGAAAGGCACTTAACATGACTTTTCTTGCTTCAACCAGGTGTGAAGATGGGTACCTGACTTCGGTTGGGAGGTAAAAGGCAGTGGAAGGAGATGGATGGGCTCTGCTTTCCAACACACGGCTCTAAAGACACAGTGGATAACAACCCACCGCCCCTACGGCCTTTAAAAGCCTACAGGACTACCTTTACCTATCTATCATTTTCTCACCAAACGTTGGTGTGAGAAAAAGCGAAACTCCACAAAGCTTAGAATTGATTGAATGTGTAAATATAAATAGCTAAGTGTTAAGCTGTAAGCTGTATAAAGATCAAAAACTATTCCCTCGGGGACGAGCAGGTAAAACTGATACGGTATATGAATGTGAAAATCTATCATCAACTGTCATATAATTGAGGTCAATCCATTCCCTCATCAATGTTGCTGTGAGAAAAGATGCAATCCCACTGCCCAAAGCTTCAAACGATTGAATGTGTAACAGTAAATATAAAGTGCTAAGCTGTATCATATTTGAATCAAACCCTAAGGCCACACAAATTTAATTTCTTGGTTAACAGATTTTTTGAAAAACTGCTAAATTCCAAAATCAACATGAAAACAGAATCTCAGAGGAAAGTCTGTACTTTGGTGCACACAGTTTCAGGGTGTGAACAGGGTCAGGTGCAAGTTTTCACCCCAGCCTTCTGTTTTTATGATTTTTTTGGGCTAAAATTAAAAAAGAAAAATCCGTTAACCAAGAAATTAAGTTGGTGTGGCCTAAAACCCAAATCCCCAGATTATTCCCCAGGTAAAACTAAATATGGAATAAATGTCCGCATCTGTCACTGGTCGTCACATTGAGGTCACATTTTACCGTCTAACTCGGGCACTCGAGGAGGATTCCATCCCGGCAAATTACTCCGAGCTTAAAACCGTGTAAAGTCCCTGATAAATCTGTTTAAAGCACTTCTCTGTAAGCCGTGATGAGATTAAATCCCCCGCTCCGGGCTTATACCGCTCCCCTGGTAGAACTAATACGGCATGAATTTGAGCATCCGTCTCTGCTTGTCGTATTGAGGTCACGACGTTCTTACATCAAACGACGACGTTCGCCGAAAGACGTCATCGCGGCAAGCGGCCCCGCAACGACCCCCATGCATCATCGGAACTTACGTAAGCAGAGTTTCACCCCTGTCCCCCCCCCCCCCCACAGCTAAGCGATCGTCTCAACCTAAAACTTTCCAGTGATCACGATTTAAACCTGCGTCTCTAAACTCCGGTCGTTTATTTTACCGAAACTTGACGTATAACACAGATGATTGCGTTCGACCTACATAAGCACTATTGGCTCATTTCCTGAGCGCACCTGGGCCGTTCGCGGGTCGATACGGGGAGAAAACAATGGTTTTAGTTCCACATTCATCACGGCAGGCAGCTGCAAAGGACCTCTTAATGCTGCTGCTTCTGATTTACTGGAGCGGCTTCATTACAGAACAGGGTTTTAATGTCCTGTTGGGAGGGACGGACGACAGTATAACATGTTCACAGGCTGTAAAATACCCTCAAACCAGTACATGACTACATAAGGACCATCTGGCCATGGTAGCCATTTTTGGTGGTCGCTTTAGATAAATTTTCCTGTTGATAGACCCAAGCGCTGAGAACCCTGTTCAGTATGACAGTATAACATGTTTGTAGGTTGTTGAGTGCACTCAAATCTGTACCTCTAAAATAATAATAACAATAACTTTATTGCACAACAATTGTACAAGGTACAAAGTATGGCATTCACTGTTACATGGATAACATTCTATTAGGCTAACCAATCTATCTAATACAATATTATGTAGTATAGTGAGGAGAAGCTGAATTCACTTACCAGACTATCAATAGTATTCAATCAGATGCTACACATGTAACGTTGGGTAACCTAAATTCGGGATTTTTCCGATAATGGTTGACTGAAATCAATCTAGCAGAACAATAAACCATCCTTTTTTTCTATTATTCTGTCAGTATCATGTACTATCTTTGCACTAATCATATATATGGTAGATTTTGTCTCTAGTCGTGCTGACACCATAATATTTCAACTTCAAACTACCGTCCGCCGCACGCACAATTACGGTGCTGTCGGACAGGGGGGCACATTAATTCGGGAGAGAAGATTCGTCTTGAATATCTTACCGCTAATCACATTTTATACAGCAGCTATTCGTTCTATCCTTGGCTTGAGGAGAGTGCTATGGATATAGACGTGTCCAAGTAAAAAAAAATACACGAAAAAACGGCCGTACCGCACACATCAGGCCAGTTCGGGAACAACCCGTGTGTTGAGTCGGTAGAACTTCACTCAAAGTCGGCCCATCGTCATCATCGGGCAACGTGTAACGTTACATTATTCATGGGAAGTTAGCTGGATGCCGTAGCAATGGTAATACCACTATATCCATGTGTTCCTTGTTGTGTTAGGAGCAAACTTTGAGGAAAATATCTTCCTCAGTCCACTATCACACGCAGCATTTAGACAAAAAGTGTTCCTCACAAACCTTTGTCGTCTGCTTGACAACAGGATTCTGGTTAACAATATGGCGGCGGGAAAATACACGTGCCGTAGGTTGTAGCAACAGAGAGGAGTTTTGATGATTGATCACACTTAGAATCCAGTTGGAGGTTAGCAAAAGAGATTGTAATAAGTTGTCTTATAAATAATTGTGTTTAGCAGGCAGGAGATGTGACATTTGTCTTATAAACCAGCGAACAACCGTGCTGGGTGATTCTCCCACGAAGCCCCCAGACTCTGTCAATAAGGGACGGAGAGTTTTTGACGTCGCCAACTTCTAATGTATGGTTATCGAAGCTTTTCAGCCAGTGTTCTGAATACGTTAGTCTATCTGCTTTGCATTGCTGGCGTTATAACTGATTTTGCATCTAGCACATATCCCTAAATACCCTGTTTTCGAAAAATCCCGACTTTAAGTACCCCACGAATTTAGGTTACCCAACGTTACATGGAGCAAAAGAATCGTTTACAGATACATGTAAAACAACAATATATGTTTTACAAAGTATCTGTGAACAGTTCTTTTGTTGTGACTTGTACTTAACCCAGTGGGCATGTATATCATATATTAAGGTCTTCATTCATTCATACAAATGTACATATCAAGGACCACCTGCATTGGCCACTGTGGCCACTTTTGGCTGGTTTCTAAAAAATTGTTTTCCCCAAGCATTAGGAATCCTTTCTGTAGAGCCATCCGTGTACTGTGGCCGTTTTCTTCAGGTCTATGTGGTCGCTATACAGAAAAGGACATTAAATTATAGACAAATTATCTTGATTATTGATATACAGGTTTGACTGCACCAGGGCTGTCTCCAGCTTACATTTTTTTCGTCCCACTCATTGCTTGGGAGTCGATTTTTTAATTTTCATTGTTGGATCTGTCATTTTAAGTTGTTAACAAAACAACGTTTTTATCAGTTTTATCTCATAAAATTGATATTTTGAAGACGGAAAGGGTGGAATTTTTTCCGTCTCAAGAAGCAAATTTCCGTCCTGGGACGGAAGGACGGGTCCTGGAGACAGCGCAGAACTCAAAACAACTGATGATGTAACTCATCTTCTGGCATTGTACAGCCACGGACTGAAGTATAACACATTTACCCCTAGTGCAAACTTAGATTCAAAACCACTGATGATGTCATTCATGTCCTGACATCGGATGACCTTTGACACACTGCACGACCTCTGACACACTGCGCGACCTCTGACCCATTAACCCAGTTGTGCAAATTTAGCCTCAGAATCACTGACAGCCCAATTCATCTTCCCAATTCCCCACACACTAGACACGTCACCGCGAATAACGCAAACGTGCAAAATGCGCGACCCCTGACCCACGGGTCGAACTGATGATACTGTAGAGAAGGTTAATTAGATTAGGCTGTAAATTATTCACAAGCGATCTGACAATTCTTGTTACAGATAGTGGAGTTCTACAAAAGGCCGGGCATCTGTGTCTGTGTGTGTGGAAATTGTTCCGATGGTTTATTCAAAATTGTTTGAATAGCATCCCTACACGATACAAAAATGGATATAAAACCAGTAAAGACAGTTGAGGAAACTATTCCATGGCCTATACCCAAGGAGGGGAGTACTGCCAAAGTTAGTACTACCGGTAAGTACTAGACAGTTATTGTACAGTTAAGATTTCAAGGGTCCATTCAATCACAGCACAACAATATGCACATTTCAAAAATTGGATATAAGACCAGTATAGACAAGGCTTAATGAATAAGTTACTAAATTAATAAAAATTATTAATAAAATACTTACAGAGAAAAGGTAGCCTTGTTAAATATGCTGTTTATGTATTAGTTCAAGGATGGGCGGGCGAGTTTGTGGGGATATATCAGAGCCCCGCCTCCCGAGGAGGTTGTTGGCGTCCCGAGGGCGTAGCCCGAGGATGCCAACAAGCTCCGTGGGAGGCGGGCTCTGATATATCCTCACAAACAAGCCCGTCCATCCTTGAAGTGATTTAGAGCACAGCCATCTGTCCGAAGCAAAGCTAAGCATACATATTGGGAAATAGTTTGACATATACACTGAAACAAACACAATATGCCAATATGAATGTTTGGGTTTGTGAGTCTCTTTTTCTTAGAATAATCCCCAGTCCACATGTGGTTTTACTTCTGTGGTTCAGTTGAGGTGACAGGCGAGTACCATTATTTCCTCTCCCTTGAGGCAGAGGTGCTATAACCAACCTGGGATCTGGTCTCAGCCAATGGAGAGCCAGACTTTATGCTAGAGCACCTCTGCCTCAAGGGAGAGAGGTGCTCTAACTAACTTTGGCTGTGTATGTGGATTTCAAACAGCAAAATACCCGCTCCTGATTGGCTAAGGACAGATGGCTGTGCTCTAAGGTACATATAAAAGGCAGAGGAGCTTCATTACCTAATCCTTTTAGTGTTCATTAGGATTTACCATTAATGAATTATGGACACTTAATTGGCCTCCTTTAATTGTCACATTGCATACATTTCATCAAATGTGACCTGAATACTATCTAATAGTATCCATCACAGTATAAAAGAGTAGTGCACAGTCCATCCTTTGTACACCTCCAAATGTACAGCAAACAAAGCCAGTCTGAACAGTACTGCTAACGAGCCACAGCTATGTTTCAATTGAATAAAACTTGCAAGTAAAACTTGTTATTAAAGTGTACTCAATGTCACCTCATCTCCTAAAACTTTCCAAGAGCAAGACAACAATTGTCAGGACGTTAGGATCAGTAAATTTGCTAACGAGATGTTTTAATTGAATAAAACTTACAAGTAAAACTCGATATTAAAGGGTACACAATGCCACCTCATCTCCTAAAACTTTCCAAGAGCAAGACAACGATCGTACGGACGTCCCCCCTGCCCCCTGTACTGATACGGCCGGCAGCCATCCTTGTCATACATCATGTACAACTCACTGCCTGCACCCTGATAACCCCCCTCCCCCCAAGATGGCAATTTTCTCTAATCCTCTACTGCAGTGCCAAGGTGACAGCAATTTCACTTCCAGTACAGGTGCAAGGTGAGAGCACTTTCACTTCCAGCACAGGTGACCCCCGGCCTTGACCCGAGATGGGAGCCCCGCAGGTGTGATTCCCGGCCGCAACCCTCCCAGGTAAACACACACGAGGGGCGACACCCCGGTCCTCACCTCTCATCACTACCTGTCCAGGTAAATGCCGTGTCATCTCGACGTTCACACCTGTCCGCACCATTTCACACCTGTCCCCATCACTTTCACTCTCGCTCCATCAGCTCCTCACCTCCGCCACACCTGAACCCCGATTTCCCCCCGCGGCTCCTGGAAATTTCCGTTATGAGTGAATAAAACACTTTAACGACACCGGAGAGACCCCTGTTCAGGTCGGTGTTCGGCTCCATGCATCAACAATTCCCGGGTCCGCCCTCCCACACTTTGGGTCAGACCTGCCTGACTATACCATTGCAGAAACAATGCAGGAATTTCCATGAAGTTCTTGAAATAAAATGTCTGAAACTTGCAAAATTGCAAAAGTGTACAAAGATATTTCCTCCCTGCCCATCCATGGTCCAGGCAGAGACGCAGATGTGAATTGACGGGACCCTTCTGTTCTTATTGAAAACATAAAGAACGCTGCGGCCGAGAAACTCGTGCCACCGGACGGCAGCTGCCATTAGGGTGAGGAACGACTTCTGCGCTGGAACTGCCTTTATTTTACTTTTATTTTATAGGTCCGCATGACAGGCAGCCAAGGGTGGCCAAATAGACAGAAGCCGTAATACTAAGGGTTTCTCCACCGGTTTCTGATAAGATTGGTTTTGGCATTGTGCACTGGTGAGTTCCTCTAGTTCATGTTTAAAGGCACCCAGAGCATTTTATGAGACTTGAAACGTGACTAACAAAACTCAAATTTCTAGTCATTTCTACACATAGTAAGTTTCAATACCACTATACCATTACATATCAACATTAAAGGAGCAAAGATTGTGCGTTCCTGTAAGTTCATGTTTAAGGAGTGGCTTTTCTCAAAGACAGCCTGCACCTCCTTTGAAATGGATTGCAACCCTTAAGTTATATTTTGCTTATCAGCTAGGCTTAGCTATAACTTCAATACTGTGGTTCAAATGCAGGATTGCCAATTGAAAGTATATTATTATATTATCAACCTTCAGCCTGATATGGTAGCCATTCGGCAACATGGATACAATGTACATGATTGTGTACATGTACATTTTATCAGTCAACTTTTCTTAGTTATTGGGCTCTTATATTTGACCACCGAGACCTTCACCAGGCCTGCGTGCATCTAGCCGACTCCATTCTGCGCTGATAGATGCGCCTGAAAAGTCGCTGAAACGTTGGGCAGGTAAAAGTCTGCTGGTTGGGTAATAAGAGCCACATTCTCCCACCAGGAGAGCAGTTCCACCGAGTTCTACCGAGTTGTCTGAGCCTTTGATGTGATTTTGCAGACGAGCTGGCGATGTGAGCTGTGAGTGTGGGGGTGAGATCGCCACAGGGCGTCCAAATGGGACACATTTACCCAAACTGGAAACGGCTCAGCAGACCTCTAGCTGGGCCTGAATGGGGGTATTGTCAACACTCTACGCTTGATTCAGAAAGGCAGTGGCTCCGTTTTACGTCAAATTCAGCAGGATGGCTTTGCTTCATTCTAAAAACTGGCGCCGACTGCCCGTTACGTAGAATACGCAGATCACGCTCTAAGTTGTATTTGAGCGGTCTGGCTATGAATTACGTGGAATCAAAACGGCTGATTTCCCCGTCCCTAAAAGGGCATGCAAGCCCCTAAACGACTAAGCAGACTGTCCAGACAGTGGGATTGCTTTCAAACCATCCTTTCTGCCCAAATGTGTCTCCGACACTGCCGGCAATGCTAACAGTAGCAGGTCTACAAAGCTGCGACTAGGAACATAATTACCTCCCAAAGAAAGCTATCGCCACGTTCGCTCACCCCCGACCTTTCGCGCAACAGAATCACCCCCCGGTAATGGCGACCACATGCGGTCGAACAATCACAGGGACACGACGCCGGTCAGGAGCCGCCCAATTTTCCCCGCGCTCACACAAAAGCCGTTACTGTCCTCTTCAATTTGCGGAGTCGTTCGGTTCTATCAGAATGGAGGCCATAATTCTCCAGATCGGAGTCTCCCGGTGTGAAACAGCCGTGCTGCAGACTTTGAAGTTGGTGGAAAATTGCTCGGATGACAGAGGAGAGTTTGGGGTGACATTTGAAACTCCTAGGTGGTAGTGGTAAAGCTTTTTGTGTGTATGACAGTGGCACAAGGAGTTACGAAACCAGCAGGACTATTTCAGAAATGTTATTAACTTAAAGTGGAGACTGGTTTAAATGGAAACTAAAAGCAGTTACCGGAAGGTTACCAGACAGCAGGGTGTCTTCATGCAACATTTTAAACCCCTTGGTGATCACGGTAAAGTCTTTGTGTGTATGACAGTGACACAATAAGAGTTACAAAACCAGCAGAATTACTTCAAACTGTTATTACTGTAAAGTGAGCACATGTTTGAAGCTGGTGGAAAATTATCTGTATGACAGAGGAGAGTTTGGGGGTGACATTTTAAACCCCTAGGAGGCAATGGTACAGCCTTTGTGTACCAGGAGTTAGGAAATCACCAGGACTATTCAGAAATGTTATCAACTTAAAGTGGAGACTGGTTTAAATGGAAACTAAAAGCAGTTATACCGGAAGGTTATAAGATCGTAGGGTGTCTTCAGCTGACATTTTAAACCCCTAGGTGGTAATGGTAAAGTCTTTGTGTGTATGACAGTGACACAATAAGAGTTACAAAACCAGCAGAATTACTTCAAACTGTTATTACTGTAAAGTGAGCACATGTTTGAAGCTGGTGGAAAATTGTCTGTATGAGAGAGGAGAGTTTGGGGGTGACATTTTAAACCCCTAGGTGGCAATGGTACAGCCTTTGTGTACCAGGAGTTAGGAAATCACCAGGACTATTCAAAAAATGTTATTACAGTAAAGTGGAGACTGGTTTGAACACAAACTAAAAGCAGTTACCGGAAGGTTACAAGACAGCAGGGTGTCTTCATGCAACATCTTAAACCCCTAGGTGGTCATGGTAAAGTCTTTGTGTGTATGACAGTCTGTGGCACCGGGAGTTACGGAATCAGGACTACTTCAAAAATGTTATTACTGTAAAGTGGAGACTGGTTTAAATGGAAACTAAAAGCAGTTACCGGAACGTTACCAGACTGCAGGGTGTCTTCAACTGACATCTTAAACCCCTAGGTGGCCATGGTAAAGTCTTTGTGTGTATGACAGTCAGTGGCACCGGGAGTTACGGAATCAGGACTACTTCAAAAATGTTATTACAGTAAAGTGGACAATGGTTTAAATGGAAACTAAAAGCGGTTACCGGAAGGTTACCAGACAGGGTGTCTTCAACTGACATTTTCAGCCCCTAGGTGGTCATGGTAAAGTCTTTGTGTGTATGACAGTCTGTGGTACAAGTAGTTATGAAATAAGCAGGACTACTTAAAAAATGTTATCATCATTAAGTGAAGACTGGAGTGAAATTGGTTACTAGACTGTTGGGTGCCTCCAGGAAACATTCGCAGTCTGTCAGCTGTTATGGTGAGGCTTTGTGTACATGACAACGTGGTACAAGGAGTTACAAAACCTGAAGAATTATCTAAAAATGCTAATTCCTATTAGGACTGGAAGTGAACACAGCTTAGAAGTTGGTGTAGAATAGGTTAAAGCACTGAAGAGGGACAAATAGAAAAGTGGTCTGAAAATTAAATATACAAATAAAAATGTTCAAAATAATAAAAAAAGACTCAAAGTGTCAACTACAAGAAAAGGCAGATGAACAAAATAAGGTCCTACATAAATGTTAACCTTCTCCCTGCTGCCTAAGTCTGTAACCAATAGAGAATGGGGTACCAAATGGCTACAGTAACTTCAGAGTGCTAAAGGTTAACCATACGATGGCGACTTTTCTTACGCTACCAAAACACACAGTCCTTTGAGAGTGTCCCAGCTCATCTTTATTCAGTGTCACAGTCGACCCAATAAGTCACCGGGCACAATTTCCATTTCATGCCTCCATTAACTAGTATAATGTAATATTATAGCGTGTGCCAATTTTATTTGATTTTGTTTTAAAAAAATACTCCAGGCAAAAAAAAATTAGGTAAGTTTCTAATTGGAAATCAATAGATTACAGACTTACTTAAGTCTTTTAATACCTTAGTCTAATGGATATCTACTACATGTACTAGTATATCAGACCTACATGTAAAGGGAGAATAAGCCTATTCCAGTATCATATACAGATACGAGAGAAGAGACTTTCATTTTCATTTCATCCTCTGCAAATGTTAATCAATTTCCATCTCAAACTGATTAGGGGACGCGTGACTGGGGCGGGGCACGTATCGACTCCCAGCGCTCGAACCCGCCCCGCGCTTGACCTTGCCCTCTCGGCGTCACTGCCAAGTTCAACAGCATGAAATCTCCATTAGCTCAAGTTCATATTTACAGCCGGGTGCACGGTGGGATCCCCGAGCCGCCATCACGTGGGATCTATCCCAGGGAGAGGCAGCCGGTATTGATCCTAATGATAACAGATGGGGCGGCCCGGTTTGGACTGGCCGCGCACGGGGCTGAATACCGTACAAGGGGAAACGTTCGCTGTGGCTTTCCACTGTCTCACTGGCTTAGATACCGTAAATGCATGTATGTTTGCGGGGGTGAAAACTTGCCCCTGACCCTGTTCACTCCCTGAAACTGTGTGCACCAAAGTACAAACTTTCCTCTGAGATTTTGTTTCCATGTTGATTTTCCAATCTAGCAATGTTTTTAAAATTCTGTTAACCAAGAAATTAAAATGGTGTGGCCTGATGCTTCCTTCATATTTTATTGGGTGCCAAGTGCTTACTTTCAAGTCTTCATCACTATCATCATATCAGAGACAGCTGGCCTTAACTAAGTCCACTCCTTCTCTTCAAGTCTTAAAACGCTCTTCAACAGACATAAAAAGAACTGTTTAGAATCATCCACGCTCTCACAAGAACGGCTCTTCTGGCCCAACCCTCAAAAGGCTAAAACAGGGAAGGCAGCTTCACTTGAGCTCATTTGGCACTGATTGGACTCGATTCTTTCATCTTCTCTCTGTGGCTCAGCCTAAGTGGCACAAAAGTGACGGCAGAGGGCTGACTAAGGGAGTCAAACCCACTTTGCAGCCCTCCATGGATGGCTTTATCATGGGGAGATCGGCTAGAGTGCACTAAATTAAACTATCTTCTTGCTGGGGCTACTCAATCCATTTATCTTTGAAAACATTGTACAATTAACCCCCCAAATTGTATGCAGAAAAGAAGTCAAACCCTTCAAATAGCTTATTAGGAATAGATTCAGAATAGTTGTTATTTCACCTAAATTTATTATGTATTCCTTTTTCTTGAGTTGTTTTGGTTTGTTGGCAAATAGCCCTTGGCTAGTAGTAATGTCAGTAAATTTGTGAAATGTTTGCAGTGCTTTAGCCTACTGAGAAAATATGTCTCCACGAACTTAAAACAAACATTTCATAGTATAACGAAAACAAAGGACTGTATGGTACGTAAAAACAAAGGGAGAAAACTCATGCCAAGAAGTGAATGAGACTCTAAATATGCGTCTTTACAGTACACATGTAACAGTGGCGATCAACCTCCACTAACTGACCAGTCTAACTGGTCCGGACCTTTTAGCCTAGTAGTTAGCGCGTTGAATTCCCAATCCGTGCGGATCGGGATAGGCGGGGGTTCTAATCCCGGGAGCGGCGTACTCGCCCCTTTGGGTTTTTACACACACAAACAACCGGCCAGGAATCCCCGAGTCTTCCCGGCTGGCCTTCCCCATTTCCTGCCAGGCAGCAGCAGTCTTTATCTCCATCTCACACGACGGCAGGAGTTAAAAGGTAAACGGCAGATCAGCCGGACTCGCCGAAGAACGCAGGAAATGAGAGAGGCTGCGAGCAAACTCCGAGCCTTCCGTTATCTCGGGTCATCCTCACAAGTCCAGCAGTTTCAGGCCACACTATTGTTGCTAAATTAGCATTTGAGAAATCATAAAGAAATACGAAGTCTGGAAGATCACAAGAGCCCCATCCTGTGCGAAAAGACAAAACCTGACGTACAGCCAAGACTGGGCTTCTGTTTTCATGATGTCCTCAAGGTCAGGCTAATTTTCACTCAAAAAAGAAATGTCAAAGAACCAAGGAAATGATCTGGCATGGCCCCCACCAGTCTCGTCAGTTCTTATCCCTGGTCCCCACACAAACCTGTGCAGAAAGCCACATCCTGAAAATCCACAAAAAAACTGTACAGCCGATCCTGGGTATGAAAGGCTAAAATCTGTTTTCATAATTACACTTACGTACACATAGACAATACAAGGAGAAAGCTAGGCGGTTTGGGGCATGTGATGTCTTTAATCTGTGAAACTGCTCTGTGGTAGAGGCTTATAATGGTTGTACAGAGACATCAACGGCCAAAGACTGTGGTCTTGGCGGTCACAACACAAACTGTAATGTATTACGTACAGTGTTGGTAAGTTTAAACAATTTTATGAGTTCTTAAGATACAAGTTGAGATTGCAGCAAGGGCGGGATGGTGGTAACATTGCAGGGGAGGCGAGCCGGCCGCACGAGGCGGCGGATTTTCGCGTTGTGAGCATGGCACGAGCGGAGGTCAGAGGTCGCTTCCTCCAGCGTAATTCCCTACGATTGGTCCAGACCAATCCTACTATAATTACACTTACGTACACATAGACAATACAAGGAGAAAGCTAGGCGGTTTGGGGCATGTGATGTCTTTAATCTGTGAAACTGCTCTGTGGTAGAGGCTTATAATGGTTGTACAGAGACATCAACGGCCAAGCCGAGGGTAGTGAGGGCCCCAAACCGCGTAGCGGAAAAGTAGTTAGTTGTAGTGGTAGTGCTGAATCTAAATTAGGAGATAGCTGGATATTCAAGTTCATAAAAAAGGTGTCCAAGGCTGGTGAAGAACGCGCCGCAGGACGTCACCGGCCGGGCACTGTCGAACAGCGTAGAGACAAACCGGAAAGGGTACGTCGGCGTGAGTCTCTCACTTAGTACTGTGAAGTGGGCCGTGGGCGGGTACTGGGGGTCTTCGGCACGCAGCTGGAGCTGATCTTGATGAACTGTCAATCTGGCTGTGCTAAACTACTCTAATCTACTCTAGTCTACTGGAAAGAGTCAAGAGTTTCGGGTGTGCGTGGTAATCCAGGCTGATGACGATCTCGCTGCAGGACGCTGCCGCGGACTCCGAGTCGGACCGGAAGGTTAAGTCGCATCGACGTGGAGTGGGGAGCCTTGAGTACGCTGCTGTAGATGCACACCGCATTCTTGTAGACCGTGTAGGTACGGGTGGAAAGGGAGAAGGGCGTGCGATGAGGAAGTACCGCTCGTGGAAGCTCGTGGATAAGTTGTTAGGTTCGCGAGAAGAAACATGGCTGCTCAAATCACGGGCCGGAGTCTCGCGAGACCCCGCCTCAAGGGCGGGAAGTGAGTGAGGGAGGGGGGCTGTCGGTCCGATCGTTGTGTACTCTCTGTAAATACGCAATTGTGGGAAGGCAACCCGCAGGTTTCTTGGCAGGTTCGTGTGCCTCGGCAGTTGGGAAACATCGCACGGTAGGTTGAGAGGCTTGATGAAGGCTCAGAATGTATATGTCGGGGAAACTCACACGGGGCAGGCGGGTGTGCAGTCCCAGGCTGGTGGAGAAAACTCGCTGCAGAACGCCGCCACAGATTACGAACAGTGTAGAGACAGCCGGAATCAGTTTCGGGTGAAACTCTAGCTTAGAACTGCGAATCCAGGTGGACAACGTTACTGGGAGTCCCCGCACGCTACTGTGGTTGCACACCGCGGCCCTGCGTTAACGAGGGGGGGCTATCGTTCCGGTCGCTGTGGACTCACTGTCTCTGTGGACGTTATGGGCAGGCAGGAACGGGTGTGCGGTCCCAGGCTGGTGAAGAAAACTCGCTGCAGGACGTCGCCAAAGATTACGAACAGTGTAGAGACTCAGGGTCGGGAGGAGCTCTAGCTTAGAACTGCGAATCCAGGTGGGCAACGTCACTGGGAGCCCATACACGCTGCTGTAGTGCACACCGCGGCCCTGCTGTCTGAGTCGGCGTCGGGCCCAACGAGGACGGCAACCCGCGAGTTTCTTGGCAGATTCGTGTGCCTCGGGAGTTGGGGAGCGCCGCACGGTAGGTTGAAATGCTTCATGAAAGCTCGAGAGGGGAAAGGCTTCCGACGGAACATTGCAGGGGAGGCGAGCCGGCCGCACGAGGCGGCGGATTTTCGCGTTGTGAGCATGGCACGAGCGGAGGTCAGAGGTCGCTTCCTCCAGCGTAATTCCCTACGATTGGTCCAGACCAATCCTACTATGATGCCCTCTAGACAACAAAATCTGTGTAGGAACCAAGGAAATAAATGGCCTCCATCAGTTCTTATCTCTCCCAACACAAACCTGTGCAGAAAGCCACGTCCTGAAAATCCACCAAACCAAACCTGTACAACCTGGGTATGAAAGGCTAAAATCTGTTTTCATGATGCCCTCTAGAAAACAAAGTTTGTGCAGGAACCGAGGAAATAAATTGGGATGGCCTCCATCAGTTTTTATTCCTCCCCACACAAACCTGTGCAGAAAGCCACGTCCTGAAAATCCACCAAACCAAACCTGTACAGCCGATCCTGGGTATGAAAGGCTAAAATCTGTTTTCATGACGCCCTCTAGAAAACAAATTTTGTGCGGGAACCGAGGAAATAAATTGGGATGGCCTCCATCAGTTCTTATTTTTCCCAACAAAACTGTGCAGAAAGCCACGTCCTCTCAATCTCCCAAAACTGCATACACAGCCAGTCAGCCCCATCCCGCCATCTAACCTGTGCAGATCTAGAAAGCCACATCTTGTCCACTTCCCAGTCAGTAATAGACACATCTTGTCCATTTCCCAGTCAGTAATAGACACATCTTGTCCACTTCCCAGTCGGTAATAGACACATCTTGTCCATTTCCCAGTCGGTAACAGACACATCTTGTCCATCTCCCAGTCAGTAATAGACACATCTTGTCCATCTCCCAGTCAGTAACAGACACATCTTGTCCATCTCCCAGTCAGTAACAGACACATCTTGTCCATCTCCCAGTCAGTAATAGACACATCTTGTCCATCTCCCAGTCAGTAACAGACACATCTTGTCCATCTCCCAGTCAGTAACAGACACATCTTGTCCATCTCCCAGTCAGTAATAGACACATCTTGTCCATCTCCCAGTCAGTAACAGACACATCTTGTCCATCTCCCAGTCAGTAATAGACACATCTTGTCCATCTCCCAGTCAGTAATAGACACATCTTGTCCATCTCCCAGTCAGTAATAGACACATCTTGTCCATCTCCCAGTCAGTAATAGACACATCTTGTCCATCTCCCAGTCAGTAATAGACACATCTTGTCCATCTCCCAGTCAGTAACAGACACATCTTGTCCATCTCCCAGTCAGTAACAGACACATCTTGTCCATCTCCCAGTCAGTAATAGACACATCTTGTCCATCTAGCAGTCAGTAATAGACACATCTTGTCCATCTCCCAGTCAGTAACAGACACATCTTGTCCATCTCCCAGTCAGTAACAGACACATCTTGTCCATCTCCCAGTCAGTAATAGACACATCTTGTCCATCTAGCAGTCAGTAATAGACACATCTTGTCCATCTCCCAGTCAGTAATAGACACATCTTGTCCATCTCCCAGTCAGTAACAGACACATCTTGTCCATCTCCCAGTCAGTAATAGACACATCTTGTCCATTTCCCAGTCAGTAACAGACACATCTTGTCCATCTCCCAGTCAGTAATAGACACATCTTGTCCATTTCCCAGTCAGTAACAGACACATCTTGTCCATCTCCCAGTCAGTAACAGACACATCTTGTCCATTTCCCAGTCAGTAACAGACACATCTTGTCCATCTCCCAGTCAGTAATAGACACATCTTGTCCATCTCCCAGTCAGTAATAGACACATCTTGTCCATCTCCCAGTCAGTAACAGACACATCTTGTCCATCTCCCAGTCAGTAACAGACACATCTTGTCCATCTCCCAGTCAGTAATAGACACATCTTGTCCATCTCCCAGTCAGTAATAGACACATCTTGTCCATCTCCCAGTCAGTAATAGACACATCTTGTCCATCTCCCAGTCAGTAATAGACACATCTTGTCCATCTCCCAGTCAGTAATAGACACATCTTGTCCATCTCCCAGTCAGTAATAGACACATCTTGTCCATCTCCCAGTCAGTAATAGACACATCTTGTCCATCTAGCAGTCAGTAATAGACACATCTTGTCCATCTCCCAGTCAGTAATAGACACATCTTGTCCATCTCCCAGTCAGTAATAGACACATCTTGTCCATCTCCCAGTCAGTAATAGACACATCTTGTCCATCTCCCAGTCAGTAATAGACACATCTTGTCCATCTAGCAGTCAGTAATAGACACATCTTGTCCATCTCCCAGTCAGTAACAGACACATCTTGTCCATCTAGCAGTCAGTAATAGACACATCTTGTCCATCTCCCAGTCAGTAATAGACACATCTTGTCCATCTCCCAGTCAGTAATAGACACATCTTGTCCATCTCCCAGTCAGTAAAAGACACATCTTGTCCATTTCCCAGTCAGTAATAGACACATCTTGTCCATCTCCCAGTCAGTAACAGACACATCTTGTCCATCTCCCAGTCAGTAAAAGACACATCTGTCCATTTCCCAGTCAGTAAAAGACACATCTGTCCATTTCCCAGTCAGTAAAAGACACATCTTGTCCATCTAGCAGTCAGTAATAGACACATCTTGTCCATCTCCCAGTCAGTAATAGACACATCTTGTCCATCTCCCAGTCAGTAATAGACACATCTTGTCCATCTCCCAGTCAGTAAAAGACACATCTTGTCCATTTCCCAGTCAGTAATAGACACATCTTGTCCATCTCCCAGTCAGTAACAGACACATCTTGTCCATCTCCCAGTCAGTAAAAGACACATCTGTCCATTTCCCAGTCAGTAAAAGACACATCTGTCCATTTCCCAGTCAGTAAAAGACACATCTTGTCCATTTCCCAGTCAGTAATAGACACATCTTGTCCATCTCCCAGTCAGTAACAGACACATCTTGTCCATCTCCCAGTCAGTAAAAGACACATCTGTCCATTTCCCAGTCAGTAAAAGACACATCTGTCCATTTCCCAGTCAGTAATAGACACATCTTGTCCATCTAGCAGTCAGTAATAGACACATCTTGTCCATCTCCCAGTCAGTAATAGACACATCTTGTCCATCTCCCAGTCAGTAATAGACACATCTTGTCCATCTCCCAGTCAGTAAAAGACACATCTTGTCCATTTCCCAGTCAGTAATAGACACATCTTGTCCATCTCCCAGTCAGTAACAGACACATCTTGTCCATCTAGCAGTCAGTAATAGACACATCTTGTCCATCTCCCAGTCAGTAATAGACACATCTTGTCCATCTAGCAGTCAGTAATAGACACATCTTGTCCATCTCCCAGTCAGTAATAGACACATCTTGTCCATCTCCCAGTCAGTAATAGACACATCTTGTCCATCTCCCAGTCAGTAAAAGACACATCTTGTCCATTTCCCAGTCAGTAATAGACACATCTTGTCCATCTCCCAGTCAGTAACAGACACATCTTGTCCATCTAGCAGTCAGTAATAGACACATCTTGTCCATCTAGCAGTCAGTAACAGACACATCTTGTCCATCTCCCAGTCAGTAACAGACACATCTTGTCCATCTCCCAGTCAGTAAAAGACACATCTGTCCATTTCCCAGTCAGTAAAAGACACATCTGTCCATTTCCCAGTCAGTAAAAGACACATCTTGTCCATTTCCCAGTCAGTAATAGACACATCTTGTCCATTTCCCAGTCAGTAACAGACACATCTTGTCCATCTCCCAGTCAGTAGACACATCTTGTCCATTTCCCAGTCAGTAAAAGACACATCTTGTCCATTTCCCAGTCAGTAGACACATCTTGTCCATCTCCCAGTCAGTAATAGACACATCTTGTCCATTTCCCAGTCAGTATTAGACACATCTTGTCCACCTCCCAGTTGATAACAGACACATCTTGTCCATTTCCAAGTCAGTAACAGACCCATTCTACACCTGCTGCCTGCCCCTCCACTCCTCAGTACCGACAGTTCTCGCCTCTTTCCGCTCCACGGGCAAATCTACCCACTCTGCGATGGCCTGATAGCTGTGGTGTCTGATAAGATGGCACTTGTACATCGTCAAATGTTAGACTAAGTGTAAGTTGTCATCATTGATCAGTATGGAGTTCTGGAGAGCAGAAAGACACTGTGACAGTTAACAGTCTGGTCTTTCTTGTTCTGGGGGCTTTTTTTGGTTATAGTCTACTCGAAAGGTTGATATTAGTGAGAGGCATTTTTGCTCCTACCTCAAATCTGCGATGGTCGGATAGCCTTGGTGTCTGATTAAGTTGGCCCTTGCAATTGGTACACGGAGAAGTGTTAGTGTAACATCATTCATGAATGGATATGGAGTTCTGGAGAGCAGGAAGACACAGTAAACAGCAGTCTTTCTTGTTCTTGGGGCTTTTTTTCGTTATGATCTACTCAAAAGGTTGATATCAGTGAAAGACATTTTTGTATCTACTCCAAACCTGCCCATTCCTGCGACGGTCTAAGATAGTCCTGTTGTCTGATCAAATTTACACTCGGTAAGGGTAAAGTAAAGTCTGACACTACAATCTGAGTTTGAGGCCTTTCTGTATGCTTTCCAAATCTACCTCTATTTCGTTGTGGCGGCCTTTAAAAAGTGTCCTTTGCCAAGCAAGGAACACCTGTCAGCCATGCCGTTTACTTCGTTGGAAAAACTTAAGAAATGGATAAATGAATAAATATGCACTCTGTTAAGTGTGATGGCCTCATAGCCATTCCATCTGATCCAGCTGGTACTCGGTAAGGCCACATCAATTTAATTTCTTGGTTAACGGATTTTTATTTTATATTTTTTAATTTTAGCAAAAGAAAAATCATGAAAACAGGAGGCTGGGGTGAAAACTTGCACCTGACCCTGTTCACTCCTTGAAACTGTGTGTACCAAAGTACAAATTTTCCTCTGAGATTCTGTTTTCATGTTGTTTTTCCAATCTAGCATTTAAAAAAGTTTTTTTTATTCTGTTAACCAAGAAAATAAATTGGTGTGGCCTAAGGCTGAAGTGTTACTAACACTACATCACTGAGGTATGGAGGACGGCCCGGTAAACTGCACCTGTCTTACTCTAGAGGGTGATTTTTCTGGGAGAAACTGAGACAATCACTGAATAGCCAGTCTGTCTCATTAAGTTGGCACTTGGTAAGGCTGAAGTGTCTTGATTCTACCACTACAGCGTCATCGAGGTTTGGATATGGACTTCCTGATAAAAAGAAACAGTAAACAGAGTGCCTTTGACACCTTAACAGAATCTACAAGCTTAGGGTGATCTATCTGGGAGAATTAATGAAAGTAACATCCGATTCAATTCTATATGGGTTTGAATACTGCTAAATGGAGTATCAGTCAATTCCTTCTTATCTCATATCTTATCTAACTTGGCATTTCATGATTTCAGTCGTGATATCAATTCTGTTTTTTTCCTTTGATAAAATCATACACCAGAGTGGTTCTTTTCTATACTTGGGAAGCATGTTTCCATAGGTGCATCCGTGTGGCAGGAGTACTTTAATGGCACAGTACACGTAGCTGTCAGCTATATTTACACCAAACCTAAAGCGCGATCAGAAAGAAATTCTGAAGTAATATTGCTTGTTATATGAAGCCATTATTTTGTGCAGAAGTACTAAAAATTCTTCTTTTCCCATTCCAATTCCATCTGGCATTAATATTGTAAAAATACAATTTTAATTTCACAACAGTTACAGTAATCCTTTTCTATACTTGTAAAGCATGTGTATTTGTATGGTAGAACTGTTTCTGAGTGTAGGGCTATCAGCTATGTTTACACCATACAATGCAGCAACAGCCCCAGACAGAAGCAGCCTCTAGCACAATCAGCCGCTACCCCTGGCAACCCTCTCCCAAACCTCCGCCTACCAACGCCAATGTTCCACACCCATCACTCACCAGCCTACACACACAGGGTCAACATTCCAGCTAACCTCTGACCCCCGGGGTGACCCCCCTGCTGTTGGGACAAGAGGCCCCCCTGGGCCCTTTGTCCTGTATTGTGCTGCCGCCGCCGGTGGGCCAGCGCTCACACAATGGGCCCGGCAAACACGTCCCCCACAGCACACATACATCAGGCCGGCTTAATGCGGCCGTTATGGGAGTCCGGGAGATTGGGCCGCACTTCATTCCCCCTTATTTGTGGCCTGTGTCTCATTACTTAAGATTCGGAACAGATGTTTCCTGGCGGATGGAATGAGCGGTGAGGATGGCTGACGTATGCATCTGCCATCCGTCATCAGCATCCATCTCCCCACGTCAGCCCTCCGCGCGGCGCGACGTCAGCCCTCCGCGCGGCGCGACGTCAGCCCTCTGCACGGCGCGACGTCCCCAGGCAGAAATTAGCAGACTCGGGGAAAACCCAGCCGCCCATCAATAACAATATCTCTCAACCGCTAATGTCCAACCTCGATTGGTAAAACCATGAAAACGGGTATCAAAACGTAGTAATGCTATTTTGAGCGTCTCCCGTCAAACGTTCCCTTTTTGGAGAAGCCTTCCCGTGCGGAGTGCGCTGCTTTAGTGCAGTGTGAAGAGCTCGCCGTGAAACCTGCACACACAAATTAAGGTGTAAAATCAGTCCGGGCGTGGGTGCAGCCGGTAGTCACGGTAACGGTTGCCGGGGAGATCAATGTCGACCCGTCCACGTCAGGACGCAGTTCGGACGGGCCGGCAGCCAGAGCACGTCCGGGGGACAGCGCGGCGGCGGACGGTTGTCGTAGCGACCGTGCCATTACCAGCCCGTCGGGGTGAGTTACGCCGCGGCAGATGAGATGATCACAACGACGTGTCACGGTCCGGGCCGGCCGCTTGTTCCGGGGACGGGGCTATCAGACGGGGCCATCGCCGGGCCATGACGGGCCCACAACTCCGCATACCAATCAGCGAGCCTGGCCAGCACTAATGTGCAGTCAGCTGGCAGCAGAAAGGAACAACACAAAGGTACAACTCTACATACAGCTGCCACAGAGGAAGGTACAACACTACAGCCCAGGACGGGGGAAGCCGACTGCTGAATAGCCCAGCCTGACCCGGGTAAGTGCATGTAACCCCGGTGCTACGGGGGAGTAACATGTAAACAGGAGTTAGGGACGCCTATCAGGGCTACAGCTGGCCCTGATGGGAGCTGAGATATTGTGTCGATGAAAGATTAATTTTGTTGGAAAGCAGATACTTTTAATTGAGCCACGAGTAAACCATCGCGCAGGCTGCCTCCCCTGGGATCATTGATCGTTTGGGCCATTATAGGCGGGAATAAATATCCCCGTCCTGTAAAAAGGTTTGGTGCGGTCCACTCGGCTGTATTAATGCCTCCCATTTCTCTGCATTTGTAAAAGGTGGTGAATCCAATAGATCTGCCCAATGGTTGTGCATATTGATCCGACCCTGTGCTTGGGGGGAGCGTAGCTCCTACGGCTGGTACTCGGTGCTGCGAGTCTGCCCCATGCGGAAGTGAGGAGGCTCTCCCAGACAGGACGGAGCGTGTGGAGTCTGTATGCACCTCATGTTCCCCCTCCACCCTGCCATTGGCTCGTCTGACCGGTTCAACGGGATTATGACAAACACGGCGGCATGTGGGATCTGTCACATCGTCTCACCACGACTCCCCCAAACTACACTCAGCTGTGCACTCACCCAGCGGCCATCGACCCAGCCGGAGCAGAGCACCGGGGGTGCGGGGTTCCCTTCCCAGAGGCTGTAACATCCGGAGGATTTAATGATATATATATATACAAACATGAAGTTGGATTTTATACTGGAGAAGCTTCAGCATGCAGGAAGACTTGGCTCACGCAGGAGGCCCCAGCCATCAATCACTCCCGTGTCCTGCCTTATGGTAGCTGGCAGGCCCTTTGAAAGGCCAGCTGATGTGTGCTAAGCCAGGTCTCCGGTCTGTGTTAATGCGCTCCACTCCGGGCCGTGATACGCTGGCGGGCGTTGAGCCGACTCCCTGCGTTGAAACGCGGCAGTAAACGCTCGGCTCTCGGCCCGGCTTGTAGCTGCCAAAGGTAAGCTTTCATCTCGTTTCATTCCGGATGCGGCGCGTGTTTCATTAGTAGACAGATGACAGTTATACGGGTGCCCCGGGCGCTTCACTTCTATCAGCTCCCTTCAAGCTCCCGGCCTGTCTGCTAACATCACTGCGATGAGCAAACACTGACGCTGAAGAGGTCCCAGGTTACACAACTATCATCAGCTGAATTAGGCATGCTGTTAGTCCATCTCCAATGTTGTACAAGCTATTGACAGTTATGTGACTGCCCAAGGCTCTATACTTCTACTGGTTCCTTTCAATACTCCCACCCTGTCTACAAACATCGTTGTGATAGGAAAACATTGACGTTGATGTGAACCGTGACTTGTTAACAATACCACAATGAGCCAAATTGGGACCACTATTATTCTATCTTGAATGTTGATACAATACAAATCGACAATTATGTGAGCGCTCAAGGTTCTATACCGCTATCTGCACTGTTAAAGTTCCTAGCCTGTCTCCCAACATGCTCACTGTGATGAGCAAACATTGGTTATCAATCCTGGGTTACACAACCAAGATCAGCTGAATTAGAACCACTATTAATGATTATTTTATCTCCAATATGAGACGATGTATTTTATATATTGACAGTTATGATGACGCCCAAGGTTCTATACCTCTATCTGCTCCCATCAAGTTTCCAACCTGTCTATAAACATGACTTGTTCCTTGTAATGAGAAAACATTGACTTTATCCTGGGTTGCACAAACAAGATGAGATGAATTAGAACCAGAGATGAATTATTATTGTGTTGTTCTCTCACTAGTAAACCTTGACTTCCAAGTGTCCAACCTGTCTACAAACATGTTCCTAATGTGATGAGCAAACCCTGATGCTGTCCAAGCTAACAGTGCCTCATGAGCTGAATCAGAACCACTATTATTCTACCTCCTCCTGCCCAACGCTTGTGTTGTTCCCTCACTAGTAAAACCTGGATTTCTAAGTTTCCAACAACAAACATGTTCCTTGTGATGAGCAAACCCTGATGTAAACAGCACCTCATGAGCTGAATCAGAACCACTATTATTTTATCTCACGCTCGTGTCGTTCCCTCGCTAGTAAATCTGGATTGCCCACGACACGAGGGGCGGCGCCTTTTCTGTCCGACGCCGGGGGGTCAAGCAATCAACCCAGCAGGACAATCCCCTCCATGCAGCACAAATTAATTCCTTCCATCAATTTTGAATGAGTCGTGTTGTCGGTTTTGTCCGGGGAGTTCTGTCGGCAGGCGTTTATCGGGGTGCGCGTGTCCCTTCCAGTGCGATGTGATCTCTGTCAGGACATTAACTCGGCACGAAATGGCCCCGGCTTAATAAGGCCGGCCCAGATCGGGCCAGACAATGGGCCATTCCCCGGGAGGGAGCGAGATTACATCAGAATGTGCAGCGTGGTGGTGAGAGGGGGACGGAATCGTGCCGTAATACCGGCCATGATTAAGTGCTGATGCTGGTTTTAGTGCTGATGCTGGTTTTAGTGCTGATGCTGGTTTTAGTGTGTACCAATGTGCCACGTGGTGCTGTTATCTGACAGGGGAGGGGAGCAGAACCCGGGGGAGGGGGAGCAGAACCCGAGGGAGGGGAGCAGAACCCGGGGGAGGGGGAGCAGAACCCGGGGGAGGGGGAGCAGAACCCGGGGGAGGGGGAGCAGAACCCGGGGGAGGGGGAGCAGAACCCGGGGGAGGGGGCGGTGAATGGCAGATCGCTCATACTGCTGTGTGGGGAAGATTCAAATCAATGTACAAAGGCACATTATAGGAGATACATACAAATCTACACATTCAATCACAAGCACATACAGGGAGGACCTTGCAATTGACAATGGTCGGCCCAGCTGGAGATGCACACAGCTAACATCAGGAGCCAGACTGATGCACCGCGCAGAGGAGAAGAGAAGTGGACTCGCACAAAAGAAACACTGCATCAGATGTGCCCTATGTGGCAGAGACTGTCATTCTCACATAGGACTGTTTAGACATAACTGATTGCAGAAGCTAAGGCCACACCAATTCATTTTCTTGGTTGATGGAATAAAAATTTAGAAAAATGCTAGATTGGAAAAACAACATGAAAACAGAATCTCAGAGGAAAGTTTGTACTTTGGTGCACATAGTATCAGGGAGTGAACAGGGTCAGGTGCAAGTTTTCACCCTATAGCTAGCCTTCTGTTTTCATGATTTTCGTTGTTGCTAAAATTGAAAATAAAAATCCGTTAACCAAGAAATTAAATTGGTGTGGCCTAAAGGGCTGAATTAGGATGTTACCATGATGGTCAATACTGACTGAAGGAGGCCATATACATATCTACATCACATGGGGATTCATCTTATAAGATGTCCATACATACAGGGCATGTAGGATGTAATTCAGTCTGCACACATAACCGTTACAACACCAGGCATTCCTTATCACAAGACACAGCAACCTTCTAGGGCGGGGTACTCTATAGGATCTGTGTTGTTTGAATCAAGATTGATCATACATTATATCAGGTGTACATAGTATTACGTATAGGCAATGTAGTCAGGCAATTAAATCTAAGTCCCATTTCAATGCTCTCACTCTCAGACTAGCTTGAACATTCCTTATCACCAGACACTGCGACATCCCTAGGGGAGGTTCTACCATTGGATCAGTAGTAGCGGTACATGTATTACTGTACCAGCAGTAACATAATTAATACATGTATCTACAGTCCAAGGTAATGTCAGTCTGAAAGTACAGGATCCCTTTAAGACGTGAACATTTCTCAGCATAAGACACTGCAACTTCCTTCCGGCAGGTTCTTCTTTAGGATCAGTCTTACATCTACCGCAGCACGAGTGACACATGTGCAAATGCGTATCTACAGTCCCCGGTAATGTTGGTAAGCCGCTAACATCCTCTCAACGACTTCTATCTCTACCTGATTGATAGTATAGGCTAATGTTTCCTGCATTGATATATCAATCTCCACAGCAACTAACTAACCACGCCTCTTTTCTTCCCAGTCAGATGCACACCTGGTGAGCAGTGAGCTCCTTGAGACGACCATGGGATCTCTGAGACGTCTTCTGGCCGGCTTGTGCGTGTCTTGGCTTGTCCTGGGAGTGCGTACGTTGTGCCCGGAGTCGTGTAAGTGCCGCCTGTCGTGGGTGGACTGCCAGCGGGGTGAGCTCTCCGCGGTTCCGCCGGATCTGCCCAGCACAATAAAGCTGCTCAGCGTGACGCGCAACAACCTGAACCACCTCCCGGAGAACGCCTTCACGCACCTGCAGAAGCTGGAGGAGCTGCGTCTCCCGCACAACAAGATCGCCCGGATCGCGACCGGCGCGTTCAGCGGTCTGCGTAACCTGAAGGAGCTGGCCCTGGACTATAACGAGATCCGGGTGCTCCAGAGGGACACGCTGCGCGGATTACCCGGGCTGCGGAACCTGTACCTGGAGCACAACGCGATCGCGCGCGTCGACGGGGACACGTTCGTGGACATGCCCCACCTGGAGGGGGTTTACCTGGGCCACAACCTGCTGACCGGATTCCCCTGGAGCGCGGCCAGCCGCATGAGGTCGCTGCAGTCGCTCAACCTGCGGTTCAACCGGATTTCCGTCCTGCGGCGGCGCGAGGTTGGCCACCTGCTGGAGAAGGTGCTGGTGCATCTCCATGGCAACCCGTGGCACTGCAACTGCGAGATCCACTGGTTCTGCGATTGGTTGCGGACGCCGCCGCCGGAGATCGCCATGCACATGAACAAGTACGTGTGCGCGTCGCCTGACCACAACGCGGGGAAGCGATTCGCGGACGTACCGCTGGCGAACTTGACCTGCCGTGCCCCCCTCATCATCAACCCTCCCCTGGATTTGGAGGTACATCGAGGGGCGACGATCGAGCTGCACTGTATTGCCACCGGTGACCCCAGGCCGACGATACAATGGATTACCCCCAAGGGGCATATCGTATCCCCAGGGATGCGTTCGAACCAAGTACTGGAGCTGGAGGACAGCATTCTGGAAGTACGCGACGCGAGCATCTACAATAACGGCAGGTATACGTGCATCGCATCCAACCTGCTCGGGAATAGAACTTCGGATGCGTACGTGACGGTGTCCCCCTCCAGCCACCCTACGGGACCCCC